>NC_047662.1:24835519-25090519 GCF_011762505.2 Arvicanthis niloticus | reverse complement strand
AAGCTGTGGAGGGGCTAAGAAGTGACTGGATTCCACCTTTGTTCTAAAGGTGGAGCCAACAAAACTGGAAGAGGGGATCAGGGACAACTGGCTGGAGCAAGTAGAAGAATTCAGTCACCATTTATAAATGAAGTTTACCTTCTGACATTTGAAATTTAATATGCTTACTATAATACATCTAGTAGATATAGAGAACCTGGTGTTCAGAGAAGGTGTTTGAGGTGAAGAGAAAATCTGAGAGTTGTCAGCATACAGGTGGCTTCCAAGATCTTGAGCTTTGAGGTCACCTGAGGGATGATCACACATTGGAAAAAGAGAGCCAAGGACAGAGTTCTTCAACTTTCTAGAAGCAAGCAAAAATCTGTGTGGAGGAGATGCCCAGAAGACAGGTCAGGAGGCCTTGATGTCCTGAAAGGCACTAGAACAAAGTCTTTGGAAAGGAGGCAGTGTGGCAGCTGTGTCATGACAGATACAATGGTTCGAGTAGGAGAATAGAAAATTGGCCATCGATCTTGGGGGTGAAACTTCCTTCAGTGGATTTTGAGAAGCAAAAACCTGACTGAAAAAAATTCAAAACATAATAAAAGAAAAAAGTCGGGAAACGTTAAGAAATTAAGACAAGAGTTTTTCCACTATGGAGAATCAGGGAAGTAGTGTGGTGTCAAAAAGGGGTCGGTTGTTAAACCAGGCACACAAGTGCACACATTTAATCCTAGCATGGAGAAGCTAAGGCAGAAGAGAGCTGGAAGCCAGCTCCACTACACCAATCCCAAGCCAGTCCTGGCTACCTACAAGCCCGTCTTAAAGGGGGAAAGGTGTGTTTTGTTAGTCTTTTAGACAGGAGAAATACCAGCAACAATCTTTTTAAAGTTAGATGAGCGGCGTTGGGGGAACACCGGGAATTAGTATAGAATTACTATAGCTTGTTCCTCAGGCAGTTACGAAGCTATGGGATCAGGTAGCAGAGATGACCTAGGAGCGGAGTCAAACTCCTTTTGGGGGTGAGGGTCGGGTTTCCTTAGGTAGTGAGTAGGGCCACAATCCCCTTTCCACAACTCAATAGACTTCAATTCCCCTCTATCAGTCAGTCTCAGGATTTTTCCGGAACACATTCAACGAACGTTTTCTTAAATTGGGCTTATTGTTGTGATAACTGAATGTGTATCTGCCTCTCCAAAAGATACTGGGAGTCATCTTGAGGATGGATTAAAGAAGCCTCTGGATTCTCCCCACAGCCTTAACTCTGGCTCAGTGGTCCACAGTCCGAGCTTGCTGAATTAGCCTGGAGCAGAACACCAAGCAGCTGCTACGCGGCCAGTTTCACAAAGAGGGGCGGTTCTAAGAACTCGGACGTTCGACCCGGCCCCTCCTTTTCTCTCCAGGTCCAATGTGCAGGCCAAGGAGTCTGTGGAACTTGGCCCAGAGAGGCCACTGTAGTCAGGGACTACCGGGAAAGCTAGCGGCTGGTTGGAGGGACCCGAGGACAATCTTAAATACGATTGGATCGAGAGTTTAGAGGCGGGACAAATTGAATTTGAGACACGGATTGGACAAAGGCGGGACACATTGCTGTAGGGGGCGGGGATTGGGCGGAGAGTTGCCCTTGTGTTGAGATTGGGACGCGCTCTTGGGGGCGGGGCTTGAGGGGGCGGTGCCGTGTCGGAAGTCAAAGGTCGGTAAATAGTGGTGATGTCATGCTGGCAAGATGGCGGAAGGGTGAGCTTGTCGTTCTGCTTTTCTGGCGTTGGGGCCTGGGTTCTTCAAGGTTTGGGGTACTGGGCCAGGGTCCCTGTTGATGACAGGCTGCCGGTGCGGGTGCGGACCGAGCTGAAAGGGCAGAGTGGAGGCGCGGTGCGAGAGGATGGGGAAATCGGCCCGAGAAGCCTCATCCGCCGGCCACAGCGGAGGCTGGGCAGGGAGTCGCACGACAGGGCCGTCAGATGTGTCTGTCTTCCACAGGGAGGACGTGGGGTGGTGGCGGAGCTGGCTGCAGCAGAGCTACCAGGCTGTCAAAGAGAAGGTAAGCCGGGCCAGCATCCCCCTCTGTCCGCAGGGCACCGCGGCCGTCTCTTGCAACCAACTCCAGCTAGCCCCTGCCAGGATTTTTCGAGCTTCTGTGAGGCCATTTAAGAGAAAAGGATAAAACACCACCACTAAGAACACCTTACTCTTAAGCAGCAATTTAAATATTAGAGTATATGACAATCACTACTCTCGAACAGGTTGTGAGGCTACAGACCTTAGCCAAACAGACACAGTCTTCGGCTTCAGAAAGCTCCGTCTGTTGTGGAGACAGTCAAGCAAAATAGCTGCTTAGTTATAACTCTTGTGAACACCGTGAAAGGGAGGTACCTAAAATCTTGTGTAGGCTAGGGAGTCATAAGCAATGCCAAGGAAGGTGTAGCAAAAAAGGTGAAAATCAAGAATCTGAGTAGAGATATGGATTGCCACATGCGATAGTGCCTGGTGGTGCCTAAATGAGAAGTTTGCAAGGGGAAGGGGGATTGATGGCCAGAGAGTGGAGACCTGGGGGGAGTGGCTGGCTAAGTAATCACTGTGATGTGACTCATGTTTGTCCCTGTAGTAGGCAACGCCAGTTGGTGTTCCTGTTTTAGCCACGTTACTTTATTTAAAAGCAGCTCAACTACCTCGTGGAATAACTAATTACTATTTACCTCAAGTGAACGAAGTGAGTCGTGCTTTGGGGCAGACTCCAAGAGGCTCCTGATCCCAAATCAGCCCAGTACTTTAGGAACAGTTTTGTTTTTTTGGTTTCTCCTTGGTCTGGGCTCTCCTGGATAGCCCCTCTCAAGCTACAGCTCAGCACATCTGAGAATTTCCTTGTACTGGCTGTTTTATTGGAGATGAAGAGGCTGGACTTAATATTGAGACCTCGAAGAAGCATGCAAAAAAAAAAAAAGTGTGGTGTTCAGCAAGTGTTGCGTGAGGGCTTCCTGTGTGTTTCAAGGCTGATCTCAGCGAGAGACTTAATCTCTCTCTTTCGTTCCTTACATTTCTGAGAACTTGGGCAAGTTATTTTGTTGTTGTTATTGGTGGTGGTTTGGTTTGTTTTGAGACAGGGTCTCATTGTATATGTAGCCCTTGGCTGCCCTGGAAGCCTTATGTAGACCAGGCTGGCCTCAACCTCACAGAGATCCACCTCCCTCTGCTTCCCAAGTGTTGGTATTAAAGGCACATAGCATTTGACTTGAGCAAGTTTTTTTTTTTTTTTTTTTTTTTTTTTTACCTTTGCTTCATGTCCTTCCATGTAAAGTGAAATAAAAGTCCCCATGTAATGGGATGTCTTGAGGATTACTGGCACTAGGCAGAACACTAAGACAACATGCAGCTCCAGCTGCTACCAGGCACTCGCTCTTTATTAAGTGGGTCAGTAAAACTTAGTTGCCATTTTTCTTGGACTTTTCCCTTGCTCCTTTGCTGCCATCTTTGCTGCTGCCCATCCTGGCTCCATTTGGGTCAGTCACTTCCCTGTTGTCGTAGCATACATTGCCCCAGAACCTACAGCATTTGAGAGGGCCATATAATCTGCCTGCCTCAGCTCCCTTCCTGCTCCTGTCTTGAGTCTGCTGAACATCCATCCTATGTATCCAAGTACTAGTACAGACAGCATTAGAGAAGGCTCGGCTGTTTTGTGTGCTCCTCCATGGCAGATGCCCTGGTCTCACTGAGTCTGGGCATCCCCCAACAACCCTTTTCTTCCTCTTATTTTTCTTTTCCCCTTGACTTCAGAAACTCTTCCCTCAAGTCTGTGTATCCTGGCATACTTTGAAAATATGACGTCAATAAGTTTGATTTTGGGTCGCTCCCTCCCCACCCCTGGAGCCACCATCTGTACACTTATCTGTAATGACACACATTTCACACTTGCCAGCTCCACTGGGTACTCTTTAGCCCTTATCTTTCTGGAACTTTCTGCAGCAGTTGACACTAACATGCTTCCCACCCCACCCTGTCCCCCCCTTTTTTTTTTTTGGAACCATCACTCTTTCAACTTTTGTGAAACTCTCTCCCAGTTCCCCATACACTTGTCCAGGCTTTTCTTTCCTGACTGTCGAGCTCATGTTTCTCTGCCTTCCCTTTAAAGACAGGGCTCTGAAGGTCTTTGTCCTCAGCTCACAGCTGTGTGTGCTCTGCAGACTCTTCCTGTGAACTTCTCTTTGGGAGTGATTCCTGTTTCTTTCTCTAGACCCTTTGGTACTTAAGGGTGGCTCTTACCAACAACTACCCAGCTATCTCATGGTCACCTTGACTCTGAATGGCTAAAACTGTGCCAGTCATTAGAGTGACATATTAAAAATGAAAATCTCACTGTGTCCCACTTGCTCCACCTTCTTAGTGGTTCCTTATTGTCTCACTCAGTCATGCCAGGTCAGAAGTAGGCAGGACGATCCTAGGAAAAACAAAACGAAAACCCAGAATACTCAAAAACATGCTTTGCCTGGGCATGATGGTGCAGATATGTAATCTCAGCACTTGGGAGGGAGGCGGAGGTAGAAGGATCAGCCTTCATAGTGAAACTCCTCAAAACAGAACATCCAGGTGATTGGTCCCATGTGGAGTGAGAGGACATGCAAGGTGGGGCAAGCACAGGTGCTCCAGGAAGTCATCTTGGAGTTGGCGAGCATTATATAAGGAAGTCAGGCAGAGGACCAACTGGCTCAAACTAGCTCTGAAACAGGTCAGCTAGACAGGCAAATATCATTCATTCCAAAGAAACTTAATAGAGAGACAAAACCTGGAAGAGAGGAAACATGTTTTCCGGAAAATCCACTCTTCTTGGATTAAAAAAAAAAAAAAGCTATTTTAATCCCCGAACTTGGGAAGCAGAGGCAGGTGAAACTTTGAGTTTGAGAGTGAGTTCCAGGACAGACAGGGATAAACAGAAACCCTGTCTGGTAAGATAAAAACAAAACAAAACACCATATCAAAAGAAGTTTTCAAAGCCTGTTTGGAAAATAGGTGTATGTTTTTAATGCCGTTCTGGTTTTGAGATTATTTGATAGGAGAAAAACAATGAATGACTGAGCGGACTCACTCGTGGGCACAGAGTTATAAGTGCCTGAGCTGAGACTCAGTCCTTAGTCTAGGTAACCCCAGGTCATGAAATTGGGACAACTCAGCATTATTCCTGTGTCACTCTTATGGCTCTTCTGTCACTCGACATTTCCACATACCTGTCTGGTGCCTAAGAGGCCCACGGGATGATGGAATCTGCCAGCCCTGCCTTTCTTCTCTGTCTTCCATAGTCTACTGAAGCTTTGGAGTTCATGAAGCGGGACCTGACGGAGTTTACCCAGGTGGTGCAGCATGACACAGCCTGCACCATAGCGGCCACAGCCAGTGTGGTCAAGGAGAAGCTGGCTGTAAGTACTAACTCTCCTTGAGTGACCACCCCTCATAGTCTGCCCTGGGACCCGGGTGGGCACTCCCAACCTTTCTCTCATTAGGGGATTATTTTTGCTGTGTGGGGAGAAAGGGATATTTTCCTCCCACTTTGAAAGAATTATTGGTCAAGCAGGTGAGCTATAGAGTAATAGTTTTCCCATGTTTGTAATGTGTTCCATTGGCAAAATCATGCACTGTAGAGAATGCAGGTACCAAGTATGTGGCACATGTGTGTGTGTAGAATGCAGGAACCAAGTGTGTGGCACATGTGTGTGTCTACAAGAACTCCCCATGAAGGTAACTACCGTTAATATTTGGTTTGGCAACATGTGCCTTTATCCACTGAGCCTTCTTGCCAGTCCTAAATACCTTATTTTTTAACCTATTTGGTTTTACTCCTTTGTTCTTTTCTTTTTTTTTCTTTGTTTCTTTTTCTTTTTTTCCTTCTGCATAGCCTAGAGTAGTCTCACACTGATTGCATATCAGAGGATGGCCTTAAACTACTGATTCTCCCACATGTTTATTTATAGGGCTGGAGAGATGGCTCAGTGGTTAAGAGCACTGACTGCTCTTCCAGAGGTCCTGGATTCAATTCCCAGCAACCACATGGCAGGTCACAATTGTCTGTAACTCTAGTTCCAGGGAATATGACACCCTCACAAATATATACAGGTTAAACACTAGTGCAAATTTAAAAAAACACAAAAAAACTTTATTTACTTATTTAATATGTATGGGTGTTTTGCCTTCATGTATACTTGTGTACCACATGCGTGTGCCCATGGAGGACAGAAGAAGGTGTAGGATCCCCTGGAACTAGAGTTACAGATGGTGGTCAGCCACCTTGTGGGTGCTGGGAGTAAAACGGGGTCCTCTGGAAGAGGTCGACTTAACTGCTGAGCCAGCTCTCCAGTTCCTCACCTGACTTGTTCATGTAAATCTTTGCAGGCCTCACTCTGCATTGTCCTAAGTGGCCTGGTCTTTGGTACATTTAAAAACCTTCAGTTTCCTGCTGCACTTCTGGTGTTGTACATAGATCTTCAGTGAACATTATTGTTAAGATTTTGTCTTTTTTGTAATATTTTATTACACAATATGGAAAAGGTCAAGGGTAAGTATAGTTTTAGGCTTTTAATATCTATTGCAAAGTGCCCAAAAGAAACTATTTTTATGGGGCTGGTGATATGACTCAGTGGTCAAGTGCCCCTGTTGCTCTTCCAGAGGACCTGCGTTGGTACCTAGCATCCAGGTGGTGAGTTATAACCCTTTGTCCCTCCAGTTCCAGGGTTACACACACATGCACTAGGGAAACACACAGAGGCAATAGTCCCTCCAGTTCCAGGGGTACACACACATGCACTAGGGAAACACACAGAGGCAATACAACAAGTCTTGGGTAAAAGGAAATGTTGTTAGTAGGGAGCTGGAGATGTGCCAGTGGTTGGTGGTTTGTCTCATAGTGGCCAACGCCTGAAAAGAGCAACTTAGGAAGGGCTTATTCTGGCTCACAGTCTATCCTGTGGGGGACAGTCCATCCTGACAGAGCCTGAGGAGGCAGCTGATCACATGGCTTCCGCAGTCAGGAAGGAGAAAGATGGATGCTAGTCTCAGCTCACTTTCTCCGTACTCAGTCCAGGACCCCAGCATGGAATGTACCAACCACAGTTAAGGTGGGTCTGCCCACCTCAATTAAACCTAAGCTAGGTAGTCCTTTATGCATGTCTAGAGGCTAGCCTAGTTCAGATGATCCCTCAAACATGTGCTCAGAGGCTGGCCTCTTGGGTGGTTCTAGCTCGTCACGTTGGCATTCCATAGTAACCATCAGATGTAGCATGTACAAAGCCCTGAGTCCCTCCCACTAGGCATGGCAACACATATTTGTAATTTCAGCTCTGCAGCATAGTGAATTTGAGGCCAACCTGAGCTACACGAGACTACACACACACATATGACAATAAAATGGAGTAGCACTGGGTAGTTGTGGTGCACACCTTTAATCCCAGCACTTGGGAGGCAGAGGCAGGAGGATTTCTGAGTTTGAGGCCAGCCTGGTCTACAGAGTGAGTTCCAGGACAGCCAGGGCTACACAGAGAAACCCTGTCTCGAAAAACCAAAATAAAATAAAATAAAATAAAATAAAATAAAATAAAATGGAGTAGCAGGTAAAGTACTTGTCACACAAGCCTGACAACTTGCATTCCGTCCCCTGCCCTCTCACATGTTCACCATGCTGCATATAGGCACAGCCAAACACACATCACACACCAAAATAATAAATCTTAGAAGTGCAAGGATATTCTTACAGGTCTCAAGTATGCTTACCTTGTGCCACCTTGTCTTCTCATGGTTGTGTTCTGTTCACCTGAGATGAGATGTATAGGGAAATCCTCTGCTAAGAGAGGAGTTGGATTTTAAAGTCAATATGTGTCACAGGGCTACACAGAGAAGCCTTGTCTTGAACTCCCCTAAGCCCCCCAAAAAACCAAACTGAAAAACAAACAAACAAAAACCTGAGTAGAGGAAGGGTTTATTTGGTTTACATATCCCAACTCACAGTCCAAATGACTGTGGGAAGTCAGGACAGGAACTTAAACTGGGCAGCAGGAACCTGGAGGCAGGAGCTGATGCAGAGAGTATGGAGGAGCGCTGTTCACTGGCTTGCTCTGTCTGCTTTCGTATAGAACCAGGACTATCAGCATAGGAGTGACGTCACCCACAATGGGCTGGGCCCTCCCCCATCAGTGTCTAATTAAGAAAATGCCTGACAGGCCCCAGCATCCAATCTTATGAAGGCATTTTCTCAATTGAAGTTTTCTTCTCTCAGATGACTAGCATGTGTTAAAACTGATATAGAACTAGCCAGCACAGGAAAAAGCAAAAATATTATTTGATCAAAGATAATCTTGTAGTATGTTTAATTTTCTAGTAGCGTGCATGCGTACGTGCGTGCGTGCATGGTGGTCTTGAGAATTCATCTCTATATATAGCCCAGTCTGGTGTGGCTGTCCTTCTGCCTCAGCCTTCCAAATACTGAAATTATGGATATGATCCACCATTCCTGGCAGGCATCTAATATATTGGGTTTTATATACAGTTTTCCCATTAGTCTAGAAATAAACTGGTTTCATCATTTGATCTCCAGCTAAGTCAGTTACCCTGAGATTAGTAGAGGTTATACATGTTGAGCTAGGTCTGGTGGCACATAACTGTTTTCCCTGTATACAAGGCTGAACCTAGACATTCAGACCAGCCTGGGAATGTCGATGAAGCCCCTCTCATGAATGAGAAAGGGAAGGGAAGAGGGCAGAGTCTAGCCTGACTGACAAGGCCCAGTGACTCCCTGAAAACGGGATTAAGAATAGAAATAGGAGAAGAAAGAAGAAAGATGAGTTTGAGGGTTTTCTCAGCTAGGCTTGCTTTATCGATCCTCTTATAAAATCTTTCTTGTTTCCATAGCTACTGATAATCACAAATGACAAATTGGATGTGGTGGCATGCCTGTAATTCTTGCACACAGGAGATTGGGGCATGCATAAGGTTTGAGCAAGACCAGCCTGAGCTATGAAGCAAGGCCCTGTGTGAAAATCTAGTCCAACTGTATGAATGGCACGTTGTAACTTGGTAAACTGCTGTGAGTCTAGCCCATAATAAGCACTGCTTATTTCATTGGCTTGTTTATTTTTTTGTTCATTCAACAAATATGATTGTATACTTATGGCAACATGTGTGCCAGACATTATAATAGATTCTGGGTTGCAAATACCTAGGCAGCTCAGTCAAAAATAAATCCTGCTAGGGGACTGGAGAGAAAACTCCTTCAGAGAACTTAAGTTCAGTCCCAGCACTCATATCAGACAGCTCACAACCACTCGTAACTCCAATTCCAGGGGCTTCAGTGCCCTCTTCTGGCCTCTGTGGAGGGCACCTGCAAGCCCATGCATGAGTATGTTCTCACACACACACACACTCACACACACACACACCACACACACCACACACACACACACACACACACACACACACACACACACACTTACTTAAAAGAAGAGAGAATGTCAATATGTACCGGTAATCCCAACACTTGGGAGGTAGATAGAGGCTGGAAGATTTTAGGCCAGCCTTGGTTACATAACAAGTTTTAGGTCAACCTGAGCTACGTAGCAGAATCCTGTCTTAACAAAGCAAAATTAATATTATAGTTTTGCATGAGATTTTTGGAGTCTGGCCTGCCTTTCAGTTCATTACCCCTGCCAAACAGATGGCAAACTGAACCATGATGGACAACTTCTTGTGCCTACAGAGGAGTCGTTTGCCTTCAGCTGTTCCCCTGTCAAACAAGGCTGTCTGTCCATATGTCTGCCCAACATCTGCACAGGATATTTCACTTCCTTAGCAATAATAAAAACTTGTTTATGTCAGGTGACATCCATGTCTTATTTACCCACAAATGAAGGACTCAGAAAGGATTTTGATCTCACAGCCCACCAGTGTTAGACCTGGGATTCAAAACTACCACCCATCCTAGGTCTTCTTCCTTACTAGAATAACATGGATCTTCTTTAGGGGTGTATAACATGGATCTTCTTTAGGTGTGTGTGTGTGTGTGTGTGTGTGTGTGTGTGTAAATGTGTTTGTGCACATGCACACATGTTCATATGGAAGTATGTATGGGTTCACATGCCTGTGTGCAGATACCTCTAGAAGCAAGAACAACCTCAGGCATTCTGTGGCCATCCACCATGTTTCTTGAGACAGTGTCCCTCACTGGACCTGAAGCTCATCAGACTCTTCTCTGCCCTCTAGCCAATGAGCACCAGGGATCTGTCTGTCTTTGCCTCCCTAACTCTGTCATCAAACCTGGCGTTTATATGAGTCTATGGGACCAAACTCAGGTCCTCAGACTTGCACAGTGAGCACTTTGAACTGGACCATTGTCCCCCTAGCCCTTCTGGCACTTTTTGATCGATCTCGTTTGATATTCTGTTGTATCAACCAGTTGAGGCTCTCTTCTGCCTACCTTGGCCAGTTCTACATCTCCAACTGGGACTGGAGGGCTCTAGTTACCTCCTCCAGTCTGAGATGGGGAGAAGGATTTTTGCATGTCTCTGATACTATACTCCTCCCGTGATGCTTCACCTAGACCCCAGATTGCATCCTGCCCCTAGTATACTGTCTTCCTTTCTTTGGTTTTCTCTGCAGACTGACGGTTCCTCAGGAGCAACAGAAAAAGTGAAGAAGGGGTTATCTGACTTCTTAGGGGTGATCTCAGATACCTTTGCCCCCTCTCCAGACAAAACCATTGACTGCGATGTCATCACCCTGATGGGTACACCCTCTGGCACAGCTGAGCCATATGACGGCACCAAGGTATTCACTGGCAGCCTTTGCTGGAGATGGAAAGCTTTACCTACCAACCCTTGATCACACAGGCAATAATAATGTGTTCAGGCTAAAAATACAGATTTGTATAGTTGGGGAACATGAATAAAAAAGTAGGTAATTACTGTCTTTCTTTTTTTGTTTATTTGTTCATTTGGCTTTTTTTGAATCAGTGTTTCTCTGTGGAACAGTCCTGTCTGTGTTGCTCTGTAGACCATGCTGGCCTAAAACTCAAAGCCATCTGCCTGCCTCTGCCTCTGCCTCTGCCTCCTGAGCTCTGGGATCAAAGGAACTGTCTTTCTAATCCCATGATCTCATTACCCAGAGATACCTCTGCTTCCTCCTTAGCTCCTAACACTCCATATTGCTATTGTTGTCGTTCACAAACATGACTAAAGATAGTCTGAGGTTTTTCATTTTAAAAGTGACATTTCAAATGTATTATTTTAAAGAGATATATAAGAAGGTGTTAGCATCTTTCCTGGCCACTTGTAAGTACCTCTGCATGGCTGCAAATGAGTACAGACTGCATCTGTATCTGTTCACTTTCTGGGGTTACACATTTGGATCCCTTTCAGCTTCCACCATAGTTAGGACGCTGAGAACATCTTTGGGGCATAATTTGCTTCACATTTGGGTTCTTTAAGACTAATTTCTACTAGAAATAAGTGTAGCGGTTAGAACCCATGAACAAGAGCCAGAGCAGTATGTGTGCATCTGTCTCCTGTTGCATGGTCAGTCTCTTGAATTCACGTGGTGGTGTCATGGCAGTCAGAACTTGTTGCATCTTACCACATTGGATTCCCGCTCCACACTCACACTACTAGCACTGTTTGCTAGCATGTGCCAGAGTCTTAAGTTCTCAGAGTAACTCGTCACCAGCACTCACTTGCTGACATTCCCGTGCAGACAACCATGCTCTGTGCCGTGTGAGGAAGAAGGGGCCTTTCTTTGTCAGCTGAAGTCTGGCTTCCTATGGCCCTAGTAGAGCATAGCTTTGGAGGACACTTGGTAGAGTGGCTGTACAATGTATTGTTTTTTTCTCTTTTGCTGGGCCTAACTTTGTTCCCTGCTCTGTCGGTCTTATAATGCTAAGCAAGTGCTCTACAGCTGAATTATACCCCAGTCCCAGCTACTGTTGATGGAGCATTAATAGTAACAATGGTAACAATTAGGTTTCTCTGTGAACTCAGTCTGTAGACCAGGCTGGCCTCCAACTCAGAGGTCTGTCAGTCTCTGCCTTTGCTGGGATTAAAAGCATGTACCACCATGCCTGGCTATTGTTGATGGATTTTCTTTCTTTCTTTCTTCCTTGTTTGTTGTTTTGTTTTTTGGTTTGTCAAGACAGGGTTTCTTTGTGTAGCCCTGGCTGTCCTGGAACTCGTTTTCTAGACCAGGCTGGCCTCGAACTCAGATCCGCCTGCCTCTGCCTCCCCCTGTGCTGGGATTAAAGGCGTGCGCCACCACTGCCCAGCTTTGCTGATGGGCTTTTAAATTTTAATTTTATTCTGAGATATAATATCACTATGTAGTATTGGCTGGCCTGGGACTGGTATGCAGATCAGGCTGGCTTTACATTTAAGCATCTGCCTGACTCTCCTTCTCAAGCGCTGGGTTAGTAAAGGTGTGTGCCGCCACTCACCCTTGTTGGATCTTAATTTTGGGACAATTACATTATCTCACAATTTGCCCTTAAGTTTGGACTTTATTAACATAATCACATTTGGCTTTTTTTTTCTTTAATTTTACATATTTCAGAAGGAGTTGTACATATGATTTTGTAACCTGCTTTTACTATATTTTCTTAGTTCTCAGGATTGGAATATTGGATAAGAGACTGTTTTTCTGAGGGCCTTACTGAGGGGTTCGGCACTATGATCTCTGATAAGTGCCCCATGGGTTTGACAGCCAATAAGGTGAAGCTGGCTTGCAGCTGATTTCATACTATCCGCAGAGGGGATTTTCTCTGCATCCACCTCCCCAGAATTCCTGTTCACTCTTGTCTTTTGCTTACAGGCTCGCCTCTACAGTCTGCAGTCAGACCCGGCAACGTACTGCAACGAACCTGATGGTGAGGGGTAGCAGTGGGAGTGAGCTTCTGGGCACGTACATAGATGGGGGGTATGGATCATAGGCTTCTAGTTTAGGGATCACAGACCAAGCATCCCCTCCATATGAGAACAGAGTAGGACCTGTATATATCTTACACTCCGCAGGTTACAGTCCCTTTTCTCCCTGAACCTCAAGTATCTTGACCCTGACTCTGTTTCTTGAAGAGGCTTTGCTCTTAGGGTCCCTCATCCTCTCTGTCAGCTTGTCTGCCATCCCTACTGCTTCCCCCAACCCCCTCCTATTCTGGAAGCTAGAAACCAGAAATGAGTAAGCCTTGAGACTATCCATTCCTTCAGAACCAGGCTACAAAGAAATGAGAGACAAGGAATTCAAGCAGAGGTAGTAAAGAGTGGGTTGACTCCTTCTACAGAATGATGGATTATGGGTGTCCAGAGGAGTGCACCTAACCTAGCCTGTGGAGCCTAGAAATAATATTTACGAGTGAAAGATTCTTCAGACAAGGGTAAGAGTATGTTTGAAAATTCAGAAAGGCCAGGCGGTGGTGGCGCACACCTTTAATCCCAGCACTTGGGAGGCAGAGGCAGGCGGATTTCTGAGTTCTAGGCCAGCCTGGTCTACAAAGTGAGTTCCAGGACAGCCAGGACTACACAGAGAAACCCTGTCTCAAAAAAAAAAAAAGGAAAATTCAGAACAAACCCCTTGTTTGGTGACACTAAATCAAGTTCATGAGGATGTGAAGGCACCAGCTGGTGGGGAGGGCTTTGTGTGTCAGAATAAGCAGCTTGTGTTTGGTCATAAAAGACTCATGGCAATGGTTCTAGACTTTTCTTTAGTCATAGAGACCTTTAAAGATCTGTCAGCAGCCAGGTACAATAGCGTAATCCTATAATACCAGCTACTTGGAGGCTGAGGCAGGAGAATTGAAAGATTGGGACTAGGCTGAGCTATATAATGAGTTCAGAGCCAACTTGGGCAGTTAGCAAAACCTTGTACTGAAGTAAAGATGAAAAGGACTTGGGATATGTTTGCCTAGCATACACTAAGCCGTAGGCTTAATCTCTACTATCAGAAGAAAACGAAAAGAAAAAAGCTGACCAAAATGATGAGCCCAGTGGTAGCACAGCATTCAGCACTCGGGGACAGAGGCCAGTACAGCTCTGTGAGTTCGAGGCCAGCCTGGTGTACTCAGTAAGTTCCATGGCTACATAGAGAAACCTTGTCTCAAAAACAACAAGCAAACAGTGATGAGCCCTTTTTATAAAACTTTGTTACGAGGCCAGGCCATGTTAGTGCATACCTTTATTAACTCCGTGACTTGGGTGCCAGAGGCAAACAGATCTCTGTGAATTTGATGCTAGCATCGTCTACATAGCAAATTCCAGGCTAGCCAGGGCTATGTAGCAAGACACTGGCTAAAATACACAGACACACATTTTCCCCCCATGGACCCTAGCTTTAAAAGCTCACATTGTAGAATTGTAGAGAGCTACTGAAGAGTGAGACCGTGTTGTAAAGGATGACACTAAAGGCAGGAGGGGGTGATGTAGGGGTACCTAGGGATCCTCTGTCTGTGGTAAGGCCAGAGCCTGCATGAAGAGGACACATGCAGCTGGGGACCCTGAGAATGACTCAGAGTGATAGGTCAGTAAGGAGCTGGGATGGTGTCAAGGTTTCCTGTGGTGACTAAGTGGAAACATGAGTGAGCTTGTGTTATGACAGCAGGTGGATTGGGAGCCCAGGATGGACTCTGGGTGGCAAAAAAAAATAGGAATTGTCAGAAGAGGAAGTTGAAGTGATTTAGGGGAGACTTGAGAGAAAAAACAAAAAGGAAAGAAGAGGAAAGGAGGCGCCTAGGCAAGACCTAGAATGTTCAGAGAAGGAAGAAAGAAACAGGGAAAGGAGGGCAGAGGCTCCTGGTCACATGACATAAGGGAAGACAGAGAGACATGACCATGGCTCTGACAGCATACAGAGGACAAAGGCAGCGGAGATGGGTGATACTGGAGACTGCAGTCCTTCTAGAGATCCTGATCTTGGAAGAACCCACCCACCCCTCCACCTTGCCTCACCCTTTTCCCCTTGACAAATGGCTTTGGAAAGACCCCTTACACTTTTTTTTACTGTTCAAGTCCAGGCTTAAGTGTTTGCTCTAGTCCAAATGTTCTTTCCCTAGACACAGGGAACTGACCATCAGTCTGTCCCTCTGCAGGGCCCCCGGAATTGTTTGATGACTGGCTTTCCCAGTTCTGCTTGGAGGAGAAGAAGGGGGAGATCTCAGAGCTCCTTGTAGGCAGCCCCTCCATCCGAGCCCTCTACACCAAGATGGTGAGGGTCCCACTGGCAGGACCTCAGCTGGCTCTGAGCCTGAGGTGTTGGGAAGTGGGAAAGATGTGTGTAATGGGAGACCCTGTATAGCCCGATGGGCCTATGCTGAGCCAAGAAGCTGCCAGAAAGAGACTTAATTTACCAGCTTCTGGCAGACAGAGAATGGTGAGAAATGGGGAGATCTGTTCTTTTCCTGGGCCAAGCTTGGCCCAGACAGTGGTCTGGTTGGAATTAAAGCAGGGTGGAAGGGCTCTGACAATTACTGTAAGCCACGTCCTATGTCTAGACTGCAAGAGTGGCTGGAACAGACTGGTAAGGACTCCATACATCATTCCCAAATTTTCAACTCTATTTTCTCTTCCCTTCAGGTTCCAGCAGCTGTTTCCCATTCAGAATTCTGGCATCGGTATTTCTATAAAGTCTACCAACTTGAACAGGTATGCTGGGCTAACCCGGGAAGACTACCCTACCCCTCATCCCTGGGGGGGAGCAGGCTGGATTCTTGTCAAGACAAGAAAGAGTTGAAGACTGTAGTCCTTTCTGGAAGTGCCAAGGATTCTAGGGTCAGGACCAGGGCCTGAGAGGAAGGTACCCTAACCCCCTGGTCATTACTCTCCCTCAGGAGCAAGCCCGGAGGGATGCCCTGAAGCAGCGGGCAGACCAGAGCATCTCTGAAGAGCCTGGCTGGGAAGAGGAAGAAGGTAAGAGGCAATGAAATGAGATGGTGACAGATGTGTCTGTGGTAATCTAGGCCTGCAGAGACATGGCATCCCTGGGAAAACCGGAATGAGACAGTGTACAAGCGAACAGTCAGAAATGACAAGCAGCCTGTCACACAGGGCTCCTGGGACCCAGAGTGGGTACAGAAATCACATGTGCCATTTGGGGCAGCTTGCCATGCCACACATTAACCTTCTGTGGTACTATATTACATAGTTACTGAGGAGTGTGCTAAGACTTTAGAGTCCTTCCCCCCAACACCCTTCTACATAAGACTACAGGACTGGGGTTCAAGGGCCTGCCACAAGAAGCAGATCTCTATGAGTTCGAGGCTAGCCTGGTCTACATAGGGAGTTCTAGGTCAGCCAAGGTTACATAAAGGGACTATCTTAAAACAACATTAAAAAGAGAAAAGACAAGACTATATAGCCTAGGATGTGTTAAATATTTACACTGTATGTCCAGCTTCCATTAAGAGCTTAATGTGTGGTTAGCCCTTAACAGAAGCCATTGTCCTTCTCACTGAGGTAGCAGGTTGAGTAAGTGCTGGCTGCACAGAGTGAGACAAGAGTCTGGCCCAAACCCAGAGCAGACCCTCCTCCATGCCTTGGCTTTCACATATCTTATCCAGTCTCAGGCTGTGAGTCACAGTTCAGTTTGGCTGCTACATGCATGTGACTGACTAGCAGGGATGTCTCCCTGTGCTGGAGTACCCATGAGGGACACAGGCTAGCCTTCATCGTAGTAAACATGGCAGGATGTGTATGTTTGAAAGCTGCCTTGGGGCTGACTGAGGTTACACGTCCTCTTTCCCCAACCTGTCTTTCCACAGAGGAGCTTGAAGGCATTGTACCATCTCCAAAAGAGGCAAAGATTCCAAAAGAGACCAAAACTTCTACATCCCCTGAAGATGAGCTTGCCCCCCAGAGCCCTTGTGAAGAGATTCCAGTGGAGCCCCCTGCAGAGGCCACTCCATCAGAGAGCAGTGAGAGTATATCTCTCAGGACCCAGATTGCCAACCCTGCAGCTGCACCTGAGGCACCACAGCCACCTAAAGACCTGTCTCAAAAGCTGCTGGAGGCGTCTTTGGAAGAACAGAGTCTGGCTGAGGATGAGGGGGAAACTGGACCCCCACCCCCAGTTCCCTTCAAGCTTCTAACCTCTGCAGGCCGAGCCAGTGGCTTAGAACCCAGGCCTCCAGCCAGAGTAGAGACCCTGAGAGAGGAGGTGCCCACAGACTTAAGAGTGTTCGAGCTGAACTCAGATAGTGGAAAGTCTACACCCTCCAACAACGGCAAGAAAGGTAGGTCTGGAAGTCTGAGTGTGAGTAGATGTGTGAGCCAGGCAAGCAAGAGCTGCCACCGAGTATGTAGACAGATCTGTGTCCTCCAAGCAGATCCTGGGGGCAGATAACCTTCATCTGTGATCACGGGACGGTAGCTGCACACCCATGACCATATTATTTGGCTAACATTTACCGTGTCAGTGAATGAAGGATGATGCATTTGGCAGTTGTTGGGGTCTTTTTTTTTTTTTTTTAAGATTTATTTGCTTATTTTATTTATGAGTACATTGTAGCTGTCTTCAGACACACCAGAAGAGGACATCCAATCTCATGGATGGTTGTGAGCCACCATGTGGTTGCTGGGAATTGAACTCAGGACTTCTGGAAGAGCAGTCAGTGCTCTTAACCACTGAGGCATCTCTCCAGTATTGGGGTCTTTTTGTTTGCCTTGGTTTCGGCTTTGCTGTTGTGGAGTGTTTTGGGGGGTGTTTTGTTTTGTTTTTTAATCTGTGTACCATGTTTTTAATCTCTGCACTCTCTGCATGCAGTGCCCAGAGAGTCCAGGAGAGGGCGATAGATCTCCCCTGGGACTGAAGATACAGTGTAGGCACTGTGAATCAAGACCAGGTCCTGTGTAAGAACAGCCAGTGTCATTAACTTCTCAGCCATGTCTCTAGCCTCTGGCTTTGGCTTTTTGAGACAGGACATCACTATATACCTCAGGCTGGACTTAAACTGTAGCCTAGGCTTGGCCTTTTAACTCTTGGATCCTTTGCTTCCCAAGTGGTAGAACTACAGGAGTGAACCACCATTCCCAGCCCAGTAGGGGTCTTAAAATCAGCAAAATGAAGTTTATGCTGGGCCTGTGCTATCACATGGTTTTAATGGTCTCCTATTTCACATGCCTCAGGTCCATATTCTCTTCATTTTACAGATGAAAATGTTAAGTAACTGTTTAAAATTGCTGTGACTAAGAAGTGGGAAGCCTAGCTTCAGACTCGGCTCATGTTGGCCTTGAGTCTGTGATCATGCTCTTACCTTACCTTACTCTTGGCCCATTTGTAGCCTTTTAAACAATAGCTTTGCCCCTATTGGGGATTCCTGTGGTATTGATGTTAGAGGTCTTCTAGCTGTGGAGTCCTGGGGAAGTCAGCTTCTTTAAGCCTTTTATTGTGAACCATGGAGACACACCTTGGACCTCGTTTAAGGGGAAGTGGATGCCCATGGCCTCATGTGAGCCAGTTCCAACCCCAGGGCTTTAGCTATACCGGAGTAGTGGAGTCGTAGGCTGGAGACCATGTTTATGTGAAAATAGAATGTTTTCAACTCCAGGAGTTAAAAGCAAGGGTAGATCTGTCATCTGTGTCTCCCAAGATCTGCTGCAAATTGCCACCCCTTGACAGACATGCTGCCCTAAAGTTTGCCCTGCAGGTGAGGCCTAGCCTGCAGCAAGATGACAGTTTGCTGCAGGAAATGGTAAACAGGCTTGCCACAGCCTCCATCAGCTCTGACGTGAGCGAAACTTCCAAGTCTCCAGTGTGTAACGCAGTGCTTCTGTTCTGCTTTGTTCAGTGAGGTCATCCACTGAGCTCCTCCTGCTCTTTATGAGACATGGAAGTGGGTGGAGCAGAGGGACAGGCTTTGTGATGGACCGTGAGCAGTACGAGACAGTCTGACTCTGGAGGCATTCAGAGAAGTGAGGGCTCTGAGCATCAGCAGTGGTTCACCAAGGAGGCAGGTGGAGAGTTGGCGCAGGTGCTGGGGCTCATGGCTCAGCTGAGGGGTTGCCTCAGTGGTTATGACTGAAGTTCCCACCCCATCTTTCTCAAGTAAAGGAGACACAGAAGAGCAGGAAAGGTGTTCTCTTTTGTCTGATTGTTTTGTTTTGAGACTGGGTCTCATTGTGTACTCCTGACTGGCCTGGAACTTGCTCTGTGGACCAGGCTGGTCTGGAATTTACAGAGATCCATCTGCTTCTTCCTCCTAAGTGCTAGGATTAGCACACCCAGCCTGCATGGGTTGGTTTTGTTTGTTTGTTTGTTTTAAGATTTATTTATGTATATGAGTACCTTGTAGCTGTCTTCAGACACACCAGAAGAAGGCATTGAATCCCACTACAGATGGTTGTGAGCCACCATGTGGTTGCTGGGAATTGAACTCAGGACCTCTGGAAGAGTAGTCAGTGCTTTTAACCACTGAGCCATCTCTCCAGCCTTTGAGTGAGTTCTTAAATAGCAGTTGAGAACTTAACATCTTGAGCTGGACTCGGAGGTTTAGACTTAGTGCTGAAAGCAGCAGAGCCCAAAGGCTCGCTCACTCGTAAACCATGTGACTTGAGGAAAGTTACTGCTCTGCTCCAAGCCCCTGTTTTCTCTTCTGCAAATGGAGATTGTTTCATGATAGCCCTCACTCAGGGGAGCGACTGTAGTGGAACTCTGCTTTGGGGAACTGAATGTTCTCTGTGGCTGTGATAGACACGTGATCAGAAGCAGCCAGTGAAGGAGGCTTTGTCTTCTACTTACACTCCCAAGCAACAGCCCATCTCTGAAGGAAGGGATTCGAACTCAAGAGCAGCAGCTTGAGGCAGGAACCTGGAGGCAGGAGCTGATGCAGAGGCCATGCAGGGTGCTGCCTATTGGCTTGCTTTCCGTGGCTTGCACAGTGGATACTAGCAATATCTGCAGTGGGCTGGACCCTCCCACATCAATCAAGAAAACACCCCCCAGAATGGCTGGGCTGAGAGCAGCAGTTTCTTCATTGTAGTACCCTCTTCCCAGATGACCCTGACTCTAGAAAACAAACCATAACCAACATTGTGGTAATGATGTGTGATAGCCTCGTATTTTCTGTATGTAGACCTGTGTTAAGCACTGGATGTGCCTGTCATTAGAGACTCACAAAACCCTTGAAGATCTGTGCAGTTCCCTATTTTTCTACTGGTACAGATGTGGCTGGGCAGTGGTGATGCACACCTTTAATCCCAGCACTCAGGAGGCAGAGGCAGACAGATCTCTGTGAGTCCCAGGACAGCCAGGGCTGTTCTCTGTTACACAGAAAAACCCTGTTGGGGTGGGAGTGGGGGTGGGGACCTACAAAGGTAGAAAGGTAGCCCAGCAGTTAAGAACACTTGTTCTTCCAGAGGGCTTGAGTTCAGGTCCCAGCACCCACCCAGGCCTCAAAAACACCGGTAACTCCAGTTTCAAGGGATCTGATACTCTCTCTTCTGGGCTTTGTGTCAGCTGCACTGTATTGACACACATACATAGACATTAAAAATAATAAAATTGAAAAGAAAAGCCCTTCAGCCTCCTGGAAGTGAACAGCGAGATCACACTGAAGCCTGTGACACAGTCTGTAGGAAGGTGGAGGAGTGCGCAGTGGGTCTGACAGGTGTGGGTTGTGGTCATGGATTATAAGTGACTTACACCATCTCTGTTGTGCCTTCCCACCCTGCACTGTGGGCTGTTTGTTTGGTTTTGAGACAGGATCTTACTGTGTACCCCAGATTGGACTCAAATCCTCCCTTTTTTAAAGACTTATTTTAGTTTTTGTTTATATCTCTGTGTATACACACACACACACACACACACACACACACACACACACACACACACACACACATATATATGTACTGTGTGTATTCAGATGTCCATGGAAGCCAGAGGATGGAATAAGATCCCCTGCAGCTGAAATTACAGGTGTTTGTGAGCCAAACTCATGTCCTCTGTAGAGCAGTAAGCCCTCACAACCACTCCCTCCCCAGCCCTGGCTTTGAACACATGATCCTCTAGCCTCTGCCCCCTAAGTGATGGGATTGCAGCTGTCTGTACCAGGCCTGGCAACCCTGTGCTTCTGTCCAGCCATGACTCCTTGTTTCACTACAGGTACAGATTAGTTGAAGGTGGGATTAATCATATTTCAAGTTTAGCCAGGTAAAATAAGAAGAAAAACGTCCACGTACGTGTATGAAAGAAACAGAAGCCAAGCCTGCTGGTGCACTCCTGTAATCCTAGTGCAGGGAGGCAGTGGCAGCAGAATAAGGAGGTCCGT
Organism: Arvicanthis niloticus; assembly: GCF_011762505.2. NCBI lineage: Eukaryota > Metazoa > Chordata > Mammalia > Rodentia > Muridae > Arvicanthis > Arvicanthis niloticus. Next base: position 25,069,281 of record NC_047662.1, on the reverse strand, counting down.
GTCAGCCTTGGCTACATGAGACCTTGTTGGGGTGGGGTGGGGGGCGATCAAACAGTAGTTTGTGAGATCTTATCAGGCAAAGGGATGGAAGAATGGATGAGATTGACTCCTGGCACCCACGTGGTGGCTCACAACCATCCAAAACCCAGTTCTGGGGATCTGACTTTCTTTTCTGACCTCTATGGGCATTAGGCATGCATGTGGTACACATGCATACATACATGCATACACACAGGTAAAGGATTCACGCACATAAAGTGTATAATTTGGTTTGTAGTGATGAAGAGATAGCTCAGCAGTTAAGAGCATATACTACTCTTGCAGAGGACCTGGGTTCAGTTCCCAGTGCCCACATCTAAGGAGGGTTGAGCCTGCCTGTAACTCTAGCTCCTGGGATCTGATATCCTCTGATCTAACTGTACTCAAGCACAAACTCACACACAGGTACACATGGTTAAGAATAAATGTTTAAGGCCAAGCAGAGTGGCATGTGCCTTTAGTGCCAGCACTTAGGAGGCAGAGGCAGGCGACTCTCTGAGTTCCAAGCCAACCTGGTCTATAGAATAAGGTCCAGGACAGCTACAGTGAAAGCCTGTCTCAAAACAAACAAACAAACAAAAGTAATAACTCTTTGAAAAAATAAAATTTTGATTTCTGGTACCCAAGGTTATCCTTAGTCTACACACATATGTGCACATGTGCGTGTGTACACACACACGAAGAATTAGGGTTCTATTTGGAGTTGGACTGACAGGCAGCTGATCAGATAGGGATTGGAGACTATACAGAACTGACCTATGACTGGTGCTCTTAACCACTGCTACCTTCCACACACAGCCTGGAGATAAGATGCACCCCAAAACAAGTGAGGGGAAGCCAGAGTAACTCCAGACAGGAACAGTGGAAACAGGACAGGCAGAGGAATTTTTCTCTCTGTGGTACTAGAAACTGAACTCAGGACTTGCCAAATAGCTGAGGATAACTTAGAACTTCTGATCCTTCTTGCTTTCTACCTGCTTCCCAAATATTGGGGTTACAGTTGTATGATACCATGAGCAGTTTACACACTGCTGGGATCCAACCAAGAGCCTCATACCCTCAAGGCAAGCATTGAATTGACTGAGGTATATCCTTACTCATTTTGTTTTAAGAAAGGGTCTCAGGCTGGAGAGATGGCTCAGTGGTTAAGAGCACTGACAGTTCTTCCAGAGGTCCTGAGTTCAATTCCCAGCAACCACATGGTGGCTCACAACCATCTGTAATGGGATCTGATGCCCTCTTCTGGTGTGTCTGAAGGCAGCTACAGTATACTCGTCATATATATAAAATAAATAAATAAAATCTTAAAAAAAAGAAAGAAGGAAGGAAGGAAAGAAAGGGTCTCAAGCCAGGTGGTGGTAGCACATACCTTTAATCCCAGCATTCAGGAGGGAACAGAAGCAAGCAGATCTCTGAGTTCTGAGGGCAGCCTGGTCTACAGACTGAGTTCCAGGATATCCACAGCTACCCAGAAAAACCTTGTCAAAAAAAAAAAAAAAGAAAGAAAGAAAGAAAGAAAGAAAGAAAAGAAAGAGAAAAGAAAACTAATCTCATATAATAGCTAATAGCCCAGGCTGGCTTTTTTTTTTTTTTTTTTTTTTTTTTTTTTTTTTTTTTTTTTGAGATAGGGCTTCTCAACTGTCTTGGAACTCACTCTGTAAACCAGACTACCCTCAAACTCAGAGATCCATCTGCTTCTGCTTCTGCTTCTGCTTCTGCCTCTGCCTCCCAAGTGCTGGAATCAAAAGCCTATGCCACCACTACCAGACTTTAATTTTTGTTGTTGTTGTTGTTTTTTGTTTTTTCGAGACAAGGTTTCTCAGTGTAGCCCTGCCTGTCCTGGAACTCGCTCTGTAGACCAGGCTGGCCTCGAACTCAGAAATCCACCTGCCTCTGCCTCCCAAGTGCTGGGATTAAAGGCATGCGCCACCACCACCCGGCAAGACTTTAAATTTTTTTAAAGATTATTTGTCAGATTTATATTGTGTGTGTATTGCTGTTTGCATGTATGTCTGTGCACCACATGCATGCCTGGTGTCTGCGAAGGCCAGAATAGTGCCTCAGATCCCCTGGAACTGAAACTATCGATGGCCATGAGCAGCTAGCTATGTGTGAACTTGGATCTGAACCCCAGTCCTGAGCAAACGCAGTAAGTGCTCCTAACTCCTGAGTTCTGTCTCCAGCCCCCTCTCTTTATGATTTTTGATTATTTGTTTGTGTGTGGTTGTGTGCTGATGAGTTCAGGTAGCTGTAGAAGAGTTTTCAGATTCCCTGGAGCCTTCTGATGTGGGTGCTGAGAAACAAGCTGAGGTCCTCTGCAGGAGTAGTACGCATCCTTAATTGCTGGACCGTCTCTCCTTGCTTGGAACTCTTGATCTTCCCGCCTCAGCCTGTCAGATACTGGGATTACAAGTGTGTGTTACCACACATATATATGCTGTACTTTTTTCTTAGTTAACCCTCGCCCCTGCTAGAAGAAAACCTTCAAAAGTGAGGTTATATACCCGGCTGTGCTGCGTAGTGGAGCTACGTCTCCAAAACCCAAGGCCTGGGTATGGGGACTGTATTTAATGGAAGGGAAAAGGAGAAGAAGCTTAGGTGCTGATTCCTTTTCCCTCTGACACCCACACCACATCTCAGCTGCCATGCTGGGTCTGTGTGCTGCAGGACTGTGCCAGATTGTGCTTGCCTCTTGAGCCCCTCAGCAGAGCAGGGAAGGAAGTTGGGATGAATGTGTGGCCTACAGCCCTGGGTTAAAGGCCTACTTCACTATTAGCTGTGGAACCTGTTTTTAATCTCTGTTTATCTCAGGAAGTAGAAAAACAGTGGCACAACAGTTAACTGGGCGATAGACCCTCAGGTCAGTAATCTCTGAGAAAACAAAACAAAAGGCTCCTTCGGGAAGTCTTAGCATTCTTAAACAGATCTTGTAACTTGTCCTTTGTGTCAGGACAGGTGGCTCGTGTCTGTGCCACTGAAGTCTTCCTTCTGTGTAAACTAGGACTGTTGACACCCAGCTCAGAGGGGAGATGTGAAATGCTCCCAAGAGCTAGTCGGTGCATTTCTGCTTCCAGAAGGGTCTGCCCTAGTATATAAGCCTGAAGAGAGCTTCAGGATCCAGAGGTCAGGGGAGGCTGTCGTGGCCACAGCCTAGCTTAGCCAGGAGCCTAGCTTTTGACTCACAGGAAGCCAGCCACACTGACAGATAAACAGAAGCGTGTCCTGAAGGCACAGCACCAGGAGGCTCTGCATACAGGATCAGAACCTGAGTCTTGGTTGTAGCTCTGCTCTGACTTGCAGTGGGACATGTAAATTAAGTCTGAAACAAGGCCTTTGAAAGAAATATATGACCCTACTTCTCCTTTTGTTAAACATCCATTGCATTTCAACATGTAATTGGCACGTGACACTTACTTCTCAAACAGCAGTTCGTTTCTTTGTAGAGTTAGCCAGGATATCTAATACAGAATCCTGGGCTACACCTGGCCTGCTGAGTCAGAATGCAGGGGTGAGGAGGGGTCTGTGCTCTAGTAAGCTGCTCCAGTGGTCTTTGCAGAGAGGGTGGTTTGCCCTGAACTACATTTTTGGTGTTTGTTTTTTGAGACTGGATCTCATGTTTTATAGGCTGGCTTTGAATTCACTAGGTAGTAGAGGATGACCTTTTGAACTTCTGACTCCTAAGTGCTACAAGGTTGGGCCCCCATACCTGGGGTGTTTTCAGTGCTGAGGACCAAGCCTAGTAGGTCTTTGTACATGCTAAGTAAGTGCTGCATCCTCAGCACACCCCCCCCTTTGGTATAATTTGAATAATTAGCAGTTCAGAATAATTTGCTGGGTACTGCACAGTAGGTGTAGTGGTTAGCCCATGTCTGCCACGCTCCAGAGACCTTAATCACACTGTGGTGGGGAAGAAAGGGTGTGCGAGGCCTTTTGAGCAGAACGTACAAAAGAACAGCAGATTTTGCAGTTCATCTCTTACTGATAATTTTAATATAAATGGTTTCAGTATTGCCTAGAAGAAACCATGCCCAAGTCTATTTAAAGTAGTCATCACTCTGTGTGAGAACCACACAAAGCAAGAGGAGGAGCCGTCGTAGGAGCAGGCCCAGGTCCTACCACTGTGAGTTCTCTGGACTGTAGTCTGCTGACACGCTGAGCTCCTCTGTCAGCACATGCACGTGTCCAGAGGCAACATGTCCGTACACAGAGATGTGGTCAGAAATGTTTTCAAAGACTTTAACTTTTTTTTTTTTTTAATTATTTTTTTGTTTTTCCAGGCAGGGTTTCTCTGTGTAGCCCTGGCTATCCTGAAACTTTCTCTTTGTAGACAAGGCTGGCCTCAAACTCAAGAGATCTGCCTCCCTCTGCCTCCTGAGTGCTGGAATAAAGAGGCGTACCACCACTGCCTGATGACCTTAAAGTTTTTTATTTTTTGAGACAGTGTCTCACTGTCTCAAAACACCAAGACAAGGAATGTGCCACCATACCTATGTAGTTTTTAATTTTTTAAAGATTTCATAAGTATGAGTGTTTTGTCTGCATGTATGTCAGTGTCTGACATGCATGTCTAGAGCCCTGGGAAGTCAGAGGAAGGTGCTGGATTTCCTGGAGCTGAAGTTACGGAACGTTGACTGCCATGTAGTTGCTTAGACTAGGATCAGGGTCAAGAATAACACGTGCTTTTAATCACTAAGACATCTCTCTAGCCGTGTGTGTGTGTGTGTGTGTGTGTGTGTGTGTGTGTGTGTTTGTTGGGTTTGTGCATGAGTACAGCCTTTCTTGCTAGAAAAGTAAGTTGGATCCCCTGGAGCTGAAGTTACTGTGGTTGTGAAATGCTCCATTTGAGTGCTGGAAACTGAACTGAACTCAGGTTGTCTTAACCACTAAGCCATCTCTCCGCCCTCCCCTTCCCCCCTTCTTTCTTTTGTATTCTCTCTCTCTCTCTCTCTCTCTCTCTCTCTCTCTCTCTCTGTGTGTGTGTGTGTGTGTGTGTGTGTGTGTGTGTGTGTGTGTGTATACCTGTGCATGCATGAGTAGAAACACCTTGTGAGTTGGTTCTCTTTCCATCATACGTGTTTTGAGGATTGAACTCAGGCTATAAGACTTGACAAAGGTCTTTACCCACCAAGCCATCCTGCTGGCCCCTGTGCCCCATAGAAACAGTGGATTGGATTTGATCCATGGGCAGTAGTTGTCCAAGTGCTGACTTAAACAAAAGGTCTAAGAATATTAGGTATGAACTTGATGTTTTAGGCTACAGGGACTATATAAGAAAAATACCCATTCCTCTCCTTGGGATCTTTATACCTCCTCTAATTGCACAGTGAGCACACTCAGTCTGATACATGTTGCAAAACAAATGCAATGGGGAAAAAAGAGCAGAGTGAAGGGGGGAGAGGTTGGGATTTAGAAGAAGGTAGTAGCCGGGTGGTAGTGGCACACGCCTTTAATCCCAGCACTTGGGAGGCAGAGGCAGGTGGATTTCTGAGTTCGAGGCCATCCTGGTCTACAGATTGAGTTCCAGGACAGCCAGGACTACACAGAGAAACCCTGTCTTGAAAAAACAAAGCAAAACAAAACAAAACAAGAAGGTAGTAGGGTGTGCCTCGCTCACGGTATGGTCCTCAGCACTGTATGAAGGTAGCATGTGTCTCACACTGGAATCCTGTCACTTAGGAAGTAGAGGAATGAGAATCTTTATATAGTGAGGTTAAAACCGGGACACTTGAGACCCTGTCTCAAAGAATTGTAAATAGGATAAAATAGGCTTGTCAGCTAGGTGGTGCTTCAAGGCCTGTAGTTCCAGGCCAGTCAGGGCTAAAGTTTCTCAGAGAGAGAGAAGTCAATTTTTTTTTCTCTCCCTTAAGAGGGAGACAGAGACAGAGTGCGCACTTGTGCCAAGGCATGGACATGAAGTTAGAACAGCCTTTCTCTAGAGCCATCTCCTCGGCCCTATTTTAAAAGGGGCCGGGGTTGCAGGGGGACAGGGTCTCATCCCTGTACTTGGAAAGCAGAATCAGGTGAATCTATTTAAGTTCAAGGACAGCCTGGTGACAACCAGGGCTATATAGTGAGACCCTGCTCAAAAACAAAGACAGGTTGGCCTAGAGAAATCTAGTCAAGGCTGATTTTGGACTTCTGATCCTCCTGCTTCTCCCTCCCAAGTGCTCAAGAACACAGTATATGCCTCCACAGCTGGTTTTATGCAGTCCTGGGGACAGAACCCATAGCTTTGTTCATGTAGGCAAACACTGAGCTATGTCCCTAGCCCTAAATGTGTTGTGTGGCTGGGGATCTTACTAGACCTTGGATGTGGAAGTGTTTTCCTACTGAGCTACATCCCTTACAAAGATAAATATTCTACTGATTCCAGGATTTTTCCTTTTAAAAAGTAATTTAAAAAGTTACTAAAAGTAACATCATTGAGCCCAATTAAAAGTAGTTATAGCCAGGCAGTGGTGGTGCACGCCTTTAATCACTTGGGAGGCAGAGGCAGGAGGATTTCTGAGTTCAAGGCCAGCCTGGTCTACAGAGTGAGTTCCAGGACAGCCAGAGCTACACAGAGAAACCCTGTCTGGAAAAACAAAAACAAAACAAAACAAAAAAAAGGTGGTTATAAAGATGTTGTATATTGTTATCCCCTTTAAAGATAGCACACCAGGGAGTATGCGTAAGTAACCATCCTTAGACACGTCCTCCGTGTCGCAGGCTGCGTATCACACGTCCTCCATGTCGCAGGTTGTGTGTCACATGTGGCTTGTGATTCCAGGCTCAGGCACGGACATCAGTGAGGACTGGGAGAAGGACTTTGACTTGGACATGACTGAAGAAGAAGTGCAGATGGCGCTTTCCACAGTGGACGCCTCCGGTGAGGTGAGTAGGTCTAGTTAGCAGGCCAAGCTAGTCCGTGGACAGCAGAGTAGAGGTGCTTTGCTAACAAACCTCGCCACCCCTGCAGGGCAAATCCCTACATCTGTTAGAGCTTACAGGAAGAGAAATGAGGCTTTACAATGAAGACCGTGCCAGTTTTCATTGGACTCTGCTGCTGCTGAGTTCTAGGGTGTGTGCATGGATGAGTTCTTGACCTTAGCTCTGTATCACAGTCACCCAAGGAACAAAAAAAAAAAAACTGAGCACAGCATGGTGGCACATATGCCCAGTGTGACCCCAGTGATCAGGAGAAGGTGACTCGGGGAGGTCACTGCCTCGAGTACATAGGCCTGGGTTAAACAGAGATGCTGAGCACTGGGCCTGGCCTTAGCACTTAGGAGACCTTAGCAAGTTCCTGGCCTTGGAGACAGAAGGCCTTGGACTGTCATTTAACACCTGTTTCCTCATCTAAAGTACCAGACTGATAGTAGCTGTCTTAGAAGCTGTAGTGAGGTAAACCATGTCACCATGTAAGTGGGTACCTGTCATATGATGTCATTCATAGACACTAGTGACCATAGTTTATGTCTAAAGGGGACCTTTTACTGTTTTTAGTCTTTACCACCTCCCCATTTCTGCCAGAAATGACTTGGCACAGCTTTAATCCTGCCACTCAGGAGACGGGGCAGACAGATGTCTGAGTTTTAGTTCAAAGCCAGCCTGGTCTATATAGTGAATTCTAAAACAGCGAGGGCTACACAAGAGATCTGTCTCAAAGCAAAACCAAAAGAAGTAGGCAGTTTAGAGAGGCTGTCTGCCTGTGAACCTATGGCCCTCTCTTCCTTTCTTTCTCCCCCACTCTCCACCTCCTCTTCCCCCCACCTCTCTTCCTTTCCTTTCTTTCCCCCCTAGGTGGGAGGGGTTATCACTGCCTTACTGTAGCCCAGATTGGCCATGAAATTGCATCAGTCCTCATGCCCCAGCCTCCTGAGTGCTGGGATTGTAGGCCTGGACCACCAGGCTCAGGGATAGGATCTGGTTTTCCATTTTGAAGAGCTGGGGAATTGATGCAGTCACTATTACTTAAGCCTCCGTGATGTCCTCTGAAGAACTTGCTGGCTTATGTCTTTTAGCTCTCTTGAAATCCAAATACGCTTGGCTGGGAATATGGTTCTGTGGTAGAACACTCACCGAAGCTTCAGGAGGCCCTGAGTTTGATCCCCAGCTCTGAAAGAATATGTAACATACAACAAAATTGTCCTTGAGTACACCTGAGCCCTCACTCAGGACCTCTATACAGGAGTCAGCTGAGAACAGGCCAGCAGTGACAAGGACCTTAGAATGCAGAGCCCCTGAAAAGCCCTGTGCAAAGAGAACATACCCCAACAGGAGGGCAGGAGAGTCCATTTGACCTGTGACAGGCTCTCTAAAGTTTTAAAGTTAACAAAAGAGGGAAAAGTTCTAGCTGGGTGGCGATGGCATAGTCCTCAGGAGGCAGAGTTCAAGACCAGCCTGATCTACACAGCAAGTTTCTTTTTTGTTTGTTTGTTTGTTTGTTTGTTTTGTTTTGTTTTTTCGAGACAGGGTTTCTCTGTGTAGCCCTGGCTATCCTGGAACTCACTCTGTAGACCAGGCTGGTCTCGAACTCAGAAATCCGCCTGCCTCTGCCTCCCAAGTGCTGGGATTAAAGGTGTGTGCCACCACCGCCTGGCTTACAGCAAGTTTCAAGACAGCCAGAAACCCTAAATCAAAATAAAACAAACAAAAGGACAGCAACCAAAAGTAGACATTAGCACTTTCAGCCCTGTGCCTCCCACTTCTCAGCCTTTGCTCAGTAGAAAACAGTCTCCTTTAGGGACCGACTCCTCAGCAGACATCTCATGCAGAGTTGAGTGTAGTTAGTGGAAATATTTCCTTTGGATCTGAAGCAATCAAAGCAGCAAGCCTCTCAGGCAGCATGTGTCTGTGTTGTATTCCCTAAAGCCAATGATTGGTTTGGAGGGGCCTGGTCCAGTGGTCAGCTAGCTCGGTGGGGAAGATGGGCTCTGGGCGTGACTCAGAGTGTGCTGTGTTCTCATTGTCTTCTTACCTTTGCAGCTGGAAGATGTAGAGTGGGAGGACTGGGAATGAGGGGAGCCAGAGCAAGCCGCTCCCCCACCCACGACACATCCCACCTCCCTCACTCGCTAGTCTCAGCCGGCCTTGGAAGACACTGAGAATGTCCCCCCAAATGGCCTCTGCCATCCAGAACTTGGTACATATTCTGGTGGCTCCCTGCTGGCCCTCTGCTCACACCTTGGAAGAGCCTTTTCAAATACAGATCCAGAAGTCTGATTTGTGCCAACCTTAGGATGACCTAAGGGGAGGATTTACCCCATCACCGGAGAGCCTGCATTTCCCTGCTATTGTAGGGATTCCTACTGGGAGACCTTGAGGGGTAGCTGTCTCCTGCAGAGATAACGGGTCTACCGTGCTTTGAAGACAACATGCACTACCCCATAAGCTAGTAAGCCAGCAAGGAAGGCCATGCCACCTGCCCTTGGCTACACAGGAACAGTGAACAGTGTTTTTGTTCCTGTCCCAATGAGGAAGAGGCAATCTCTCTGGGACATTTGCCTCTCTGGAATCTTCATCCCAACCATTTCTCACTCCTGCAAAGGTCCTATGGGGTTCAGAATCTTAAGACCAAACCTTGACTCTACTCAAGCCTACACTGGGATATCCCTACACCTTCCCAGGGCTTTTATGTCAGATGCACCCAAGTCCTTAGCCCATCTGTGCCACTGCAAGAGTCTGCTCTTGTATTTCTTTCCCTCCCCAGGAAGGGAGGGAGCCCTTTGAGGCCCTCTGGTGTGTGGCCTGGTAGGATAACCTATCCTGACTCCCGTAGCTTAGGACACAAGCCAGCTCTGAGCTGTATGAAGTGGTGAGCAGAGATGAGTACTCGGTCCATCACCAGGCCAGCTTCTCTTCAGCCCTCTCTGTTCCTGAAGGGATATGCTGGGGCGAGCATCCTGAGACTCCTATCTCCTGCAGAGGCCCTCCTTCCTGAAGACAGCCTGGGGCTCTTACCCTCTTGAGACGGTGAGGGCCGCATGAAGACCTGGTGCTGCACGGATGCTGCTCTGGTGATGCTGTGTGCTGGTGTATCCACCAGTGACTCATTTAAAGGAGCTTGGTCAGGGTGGCGGTGAATAGTGGGCACTGCAAACCTTCAGTGAAGGGGGTAGGGTGGACAGAATGCTAAAATTTTTTTTTGATGGGATGGGTTTTTCTCTTTGTAATTAATTAACCTTTTGGTTGTTTGTGCAATATTATATATTTTAAATTATAATGCATCTCCCCAGAGTATTTTGTAGCTGGGAAAAGGAAAAAAAGTAAAGAAAAAATTCTAACAGCTTTTAGTTTTGTAATTAAAAAGGAACAAAAATAAGTTTGTCCTGAACCTTTTACAGATTTGCCGTGACAGCATTAAAGTCATTGAACAGAAGCCACAAGTGTCTGGGGATGTTTCTGTCCCCCTTGGCAGAGGCTCCCACAATTGCAGGCGTGACTTCCTGCCTGGAACTGGGAGCATAGGTGGGGTATAGCCTGGGTCTTAAGGATGTTCCTTGTCTCCTTCCTGACTCAACTTGGCCTCTAGTTTAAAAAAGGGATGGGCCCAAGCAGCTTCTCACCAAACCAAGGAGTCAGGTTTCCAAAAGCATTTGCTTTTATTTGGAAAGCAAGTTGTAGCACCTGAGTGGTTCCAGGGGATCATGTTTCTTCACTTCTCCCTGCCCATTGATGGTGTTAGGGTCTAACTTAATGAGCGCTAACTAATCACCTATGAAAATCATTTGAGAGCCATTAATAAAAGAAAAATCTAAATAAGGCCCTTAGTTCCAGGAAGGTCTTTACAGGGAAGGTAAGAGGCCTGTGGGGCCGCAGTAAGGAGGTAAAAGTGAGCTCGGGGATAAGTGAACTTAGTGTAAAACATAGATCACCATTTTAGAAGCGGGTTTTCAGTTTGCTTTCTCCCCCTACTTTATTGGGGAGGACTTGCCATTGCTTTTATCAAGTGCTTGCTAGCCATGGGTGCCAACTAACTTCTTCGATTGAAGGCCGGAGTATCATATCTGGTTCCAGGAGCCGCTTGAGCAGGTCCTGGCATTCGGTTGATATGCCCAGATGAGTGGGGAAGGACACCCCCTTCTGCTGCTGCCACAGCATCTTGGGGATATCTGTGTCATCAAAAGGTAGGCTTGCACAGAGCATTACATACAGGACCACACCCATGCTCCAGACATCGCCTTTCTTGCTATCATGGGGTATGCCCTGCAGCACCTCAGGGGCGGCATAGGCTGTACTGCCACAGAAGGTCTGGCTCAGCTCCCTGCGTGACTTGGGTAGCACCTTGGCAAAGCCAAAGTCGGTCAGCTTCAGGTTGAAGCCCTGCAACAAGGCGTTCTCACACTTAAGGTCCCGGTGGGCCACGCCACAGCCATGGCAGTAGCGAATAGCCTCGGCCATCTGGCGGAAGAGGGCCTTGGCCCGGCTCTCGGGGAGTGGCCCTCCATTCAGCACACAGTCAAAGACATCCCCTCCCTCAGCCAGTTCCATCACCAGGTAGATTTTTCCATCTGCTGACTCCAGCATCTCATACACCCGGATGATGTTTTTGTGGTCCAGGGTACGGACAATCTGGAGCTCCCGTGGCAGGAATCTCTGGATAAACTCTGAGGGGAAAAGTGGGGAGACAAAAATCAAGATCAAAATGGCCTAGTTTCTCACTTTTGACTCCTGCTTTCCAGCTTCTGGACACCCATCACGTCTGGGTGCTCCTCCTTGACTCCCTGAACAGTCTCAGGGGTTTGTAGCAGCAAGTAGTGCCTTTTACTACTTCATGATTAGCTCATCCTTGGAACAACCTCCCAGCAGCCTGCGGGACCACAGATGAGCTATTTGGGAGGTTCAAAGCTATTGAACCCGGTATTCTTTCCAGGGATTCAGTGTTCCTCTCCCTCTTCCACTGTGTGGGCGCCAGTTCTTGCTGCCTTTGGCCAACACCTCTTGGGACAGGAAATACCAAGGACCCTTTCTTTACCTTGTACTTTAATTGTGGATCTGGAAAGGTGCAAGGATCCTGGATTCCCGAATCCTTCTATTTAGGGCAGTAATCTGACTTGCTTTCTGTCATTCTGACTCAAAGGGAAGAAGAGCTGCTCTGAAGGAAGTGCCCACCCATGTTGGGTAGCCCACCCTTCCTCCAAAGGGCCCCAGCTCACCTTCTGGCCCTCCCATCTTGTCTATAATTTTAATTGCCACTTTTCTTTGATGTTTTTTGGAAAATGCTTCTTTGACTTTTGAGTAGGTCCCTTCCCCAATGGTCTTGCCCAGCTGGTACCCATTGGAGAGTAGAAAGTCCTCCATGCTGTGTAGCGCCTCCTTCTTGTCACCCTCTCAGCTCATGCTGCCTCCGCGAGGCAGCTCTACTCCACCATCGCCCTTGGCCTGCTTCTTTTCCCCCCAAGGACTTCATTCACAGCTGCCTCCAGGGCTAGAACATTCTCCGTCTGGACACAGCCACAGGTGGTGGGGAGGGAGAGGACCAGACATTTTTAAACTCCTGTTCAATTGTGATGTAAATGCTGTGTGACCCTCAAACAACATGGGCAGGCAGTATCTCTACTTTCCCTCACCACCACCAGCAAACCCAGCATGGGTTAAGTCATTCTTGAGTAAGGCACCGAGTGGTAGCAGTGTTGGGGAACGGGCCTGGGTGGCTGCGTAGGTCAGGGATGCGGGCCTTCTCCATGTGGGCTCCGCTTCCAGGCAGGTCGCCCTCGCCTCCGAAGTCCCCATCCAGCTGTTGGGGAAGAGTGCAAACCGGTCACCAAGGTGCAGTCGCCAGAGCCCTCTGGCTTCAGGCCCGGGCCCTCACTAAGTACCCGAACGCTCCGGGACTGCCTAGAATTCCAGCGAGGAACAGGCTGTGTGAGGTCAGCACGCAGAGACCCGGGTCACAATGCAGTCCTCCCCTTCGACGCTGGGGCCCGGGCGCGCAGCAGACACCTGCCAGGCTCCGCCTGGACCGGAGCGTCCTCCCGCGGCCAGGGCTCGGGCAGTTGCTTCCAGCCTGGGACCGGCCTCGGCCTCCGGCAGGTAAGCCACGACACAGGAGGTGGACACGGGCAGGGAGCACCTAGGGGCCCAGAACTGCCTGACCGCCACTCCTATACAGAGTGCCCCGGGGCCTGGACATGAGTGCCCAGGAGACCCCACAGGGTCGAAGATTCCCCATTGAGGCCGGAGACTCCCCTGGCCTTGCCTCCGCCCCCGAGTCCCAGGATAGCCCGGAGCCTGTAGCTACGGATCAAAACCCTGTCAGGTGAGGCCGTCGCCCTACCCCTCGGTCCTGCCCCATCGCCATCCCCAGGGCCCTACCCCAAAGAACCCAGGCGCATCCCCGGGCTCGCCCCAATACTATGCGCCCCCTGTCGCCTGCCGCTTTCGCCAGGCCGCTCCGACGCTGCCCGGGCTGCCACTGTCTGACGCTGCTGCACGTGCCCATCGACGTCTACCTGGCCATGGGCGGGAGCCCCCGGGCCCGCGCTACCTGAGTGCGCCTGCGCACGGCAGCTCTGCAGGAGCCGGGACGGACGAGGCCAGCCGCGGGCCACCACGCTGAGGTCGCACGCGCCGAGCACGAGACAATGATGCACATTTTAAAATAAAAGAATGATGCACATTTTAATAAAGCACAGCATAAACTGTTCTTTCCACTCCGGGCTGGCCGTGTATGTGTATCCGTCGGATCGGGCCCACCGGCTTCTCTGACCCAGCCAGTATCCTTCTCCTATCCCTTGGGCTACCACCTCTCTTGGACCAGCCCTCCACCCGCCTCCACTTCCCTGCCCACCTCCCTCTAGGGGCTTGTCACCATCTTCCAGGCATTTTCCCCCGTCACCCACCGAAATCTCCAGTTGTCAATCTCCCCTTCTCTGTCTTGGGTTTGCCAATGAAATCTTCATTTCTCTGCGGGACACTGGCTGCTCAGAGCAGCTTGGGACAGAAGCAAGAAAGGGAAAGATGAACAGACGATGTAGAAAAAAATAATAAGAGACTGACCACATGGAGTTACAACTCCGCGTAACTCTCTCGAGCTAGAATTAGGTTTGGCTCCCTGCTGCTCTTCGGCCTGCTGTAGGGATCAGGGGATGACCCCTGGACTTTTGGTTCCTCCTAAGACCAGCGGAGTTACTGAGAAGAAAGTTATTTGAAAAATATGTCCTAACTATATATATTTTAATTTTACTTTATGGGCATGAACGTTTTGTCGGGATGTGTGTGCAGGCACCAGCGTACGCCTGTTGAATACCCTGCAGCTAAGGTCAAGGATGTTTTCGAGCCACCGTGGTTGCTGGAAATCACACCAGAGTCTTTTGTAAGGACAACAGCTGCTGTAAGCCATCTCTCCAAACCCCACCCTTACCCCCAATTTTTTTTCTTTTCTGACTGGCCTAGAACTCACTTTGTAGACAAGGCTGGCTCTGAACTTGAGATCCACCTCCCTCTACTTCCTGGGTGCTCAGATTAAAGGCGTGCACCACCATGCCTGTCCTCCTAAGTTTCTTAATTACCTATTTCATAAACGAATTAAAGGACATGCCTAAGGTTCGCCTGATAACGAGTCATGCTGGGACATAAAACTATTCTATTTCCTTAAACTAAATGCCTTGAACCACTCCCCTCAAGCAGAAGCCATGACAGCAAAGGTCCCAAGAAGGGAGCCTATTTAGGTAGAACACATTCTAATTTTGCTGCTGTTATTCTGTAGTTATAATGATGGGAGGTTTTTGTTTTTTTGTTTTTTTGTTTTTTTTTTTGCAAGAGAATCTTTTGTAACCCAGGCTAGCCTCTAACTTTGATCTCCCTGACTCAACCTACCAAGAAAATCACAGGTCTGTACCACTATGTCAGGCTTTATAGTTTGCTGTGTTTTTTTTTTTTTTAATTATTATTCTCTTTAAATATGAAGCTATGTAACCCAAAGGTCTAGTTCAATCTCCAGTCCCTTGAGATCTAAAATAAATGACTGAAATACCTCTCCACTGACCCACATGAAGTAGAGTTCAAGCCCCTTTTTAGGATACTTCAGATCCCACTGTCATCTGAAAAATGCAATTTTTTGTTTATTAGAAAAAAAATTAAACAAAGCCATACAGGATCTCATATATAGGCCCATGCCATGGGCCTGTGATACCTCGCCCGGTTTTATTCAGTGCTGGGGATCCAGCCCATGAATTTACACCTACTAAGTAAGTGGTCTACCAACCTGAGCCTTTTAAAAATGTTTTGTAAGACTGGTTTAGGGGTTGGGGATTTAGCTCAGTGGTAGAGTGCTTGCCTAGCAAGCACAAGGCCCTGGGTTCAGTCCTCAGCTCTGGAAAAAAAAAAAAAAAAAAAAAGACTGGTTTATTTTTATTTTGTATCTACTGATATTGTGGTGGCTTAGATTTGTTTGGCCCAGGGAGTGGCACTCTTAGGAGGTGTGACCTTTTTGGAGTATGTGAAGCCTTTCTTGGAGGAAGTGTGTCACTATGGGGGTGGTATTTGAGACCCTCCTCCTACCTATTTGAAGACAGTCTTCTGTCTGCCTTTGGACCAAGATGTAGAACTTTTGGCTCCCCCAGCCTCATGTCTGCCTGGATGCTGCCATGCTCCTGCCTTGATGATAATGAACTGAACCTCTGAACCTGTAAGCCAGCCCCAATTAAATGTTGTCCTTTATAAGAGTTGCCTTGGTCATGGTGTCTCCTCACAGCAATGGAAACCCTAACTAAAACATGTTTTGCCAGCATTGTATGTCTGCTCACTGCATTCATGAACTGTCCACTGAGGTCAGAAGAGGGTGTGAGATCCCCTGTAACTGAAATTACAGGCAGTTGAGAGCCACTGTGTGGATTCCGAGGATCAAATACAGGACCTCTGGAAGAGCAACTAGTGCTCATAACTGCTGAGCCATCTTTCCAACCCCTCTCCTTTTTTAAAGCAGGTTTTCAGCTCAGTGTGGGCTAGCCTGCCACTCAGTATGCTCCTACCATGTCCTCAGGGCTGGGGCAGCAGTGCACATCACACGCAGCTAAAGCACTTTCATTGGTTTCCACACAAAAAGCTCCCCCTCCCAAGTGGTCCTGAAATGCTGGGCTCTATGGACTCATCCAGCCCTGAAATCCTGAATCCATCCCATTCTCTCTTTTTCCTCTCATCTCTGGTACTTCCTTCCCTGCCCCACCCTCTTCTAGGCCTTTTCTTTAAAAAAAAAAAAAAAAAAAAAAAAAAAAACATAAGGATATAAAAAAAAAAACACACAACTCTATAAAATAAACATTTTCTGCCACCTCCTGTGCACTTGGTTTGGGACGTCAGGCACTGATCTTGCCAGGCAGGCCATGGAGCTGGCTAGCTCGCTAGCTCTAGAATGTCAGGGAGCCAGGGAAAGGGGCATTCCAGGTAGAGCACTGTGGCCAAAGGCTTTAAAGCAGGAAGGTGAAAGGCAAGATCAGGAATTAAGTCCACTCAAGTCGTCGGGCGCCTGCTCATACTGAGAGTCAACATCTAATGCCGAGCAGGTTAGCAGAAAAGGCACACCAAAAAAGCCCAGAGGACCAAGCTCAGGGAGTTTGAACGTGGTTCTGCAAACAACCGACTAAGCCAGGCTCCGTTCTCCTGTTTCTGTTTCCCATTCTATTCTGGTCCTTTCCACGAAGGAAAGCCTCTGGCTTCAATCCAATCCTGAGTTCAAGTCCTGTCCCTGCCGTTTTCTGACTGTAGGGCCTGATACCTAAGCCTCTCTGAGCTGCCATGCCTGTATCCGGAAAGTGGGGTTTACGTCACCTTGTGCATGGCTTTGGTAAGGTCCTGTCTGTATAGTACTGGGCAGGAGGCCAGATTCAGCTAGCCCTTTCGAACAGTGAGGCTGCAAACTGCTGCTACTCTGACCTATGACTTCAAGGGGCAGCAGAGAGCCAGGCAGCCAAGGACACTGTCACCACACTGCAGAGGGGATGGATCTGGAACCTAGGAGGTTAGGGAAGGGACAGCTTTTACAAGAATCCCTAGCTGGTGAGGTACTGCTGCATCTGTCATTCTCAAGGGTAGAGCTGGCCAGAGACTCTAGTATTGGACCTCCTGGTCCCAAGCCTTATTCTCTGGGCCTGAGCAATGAGAAGGGACCCAGAAAAAGATGTTTGAATCACTGCCTTCTCTCTCAGATGCCTTATTAACTGGCCCCTCCCGAAGGGACCCCCTTTTAGAAGGAGGGGGCGAATCGAAGTACAGATGGACCCCCCAGGTTTCCATGGAGATGGCAGGGAAAGGGTTGCTTTATCACCATGGCAACAATTGACGTCAGCACTATTTCCCATCTCTCGATATGAGAAGGGGGGCAGCCACCCCAACCACAAGCAATCCCCCACAAAGCCTCCTCCCTTTGCTGAGCCAATCAACCAAGGGGTGGACAGGCTTAATATAGCATAGGAGGTAAGATGCACAGGCTCTGATGTCTGTCAAACCTCAGTTCAAATCCTCACTCAGCCTCCTCCTAGCTGTGTAACTCTGAGCAGACGCCTTAACCCCTTCAAGCTTCTCGGGTACCAGGATAGCCTCCCTCCAAGAGCTGCAGAGCTGCAAAAGGTGCAGGCCACACATTGGGACTAGACCATGGGAAGTACATAGTGACAGCTTCTCCTCCTAGGATCTGTCAGGGAGGACTTACAGACCTGGACTCTATTAACCCTAGAAGGGGCCCCAGGATGATCATAGACCAGACCCCAGGATGCGTGCCCTTGACGCAGTCAGAGACAGTGGAATTTCCAGGCTCTGAGGAAACCACAGATGTCACTTTCCCTGAAGCCCATCACATCCGGGCTTTGACCCAGCTTCCTCTTTCTCCTCCTCCCCTATGCCCTGTACTAAGCCTTGTCAGCAGCCTTCCACTTCCTGAGCCTCTGTCCACTCCTATAGGAAAAAAGATGAATGGGAGACCACAGGAAGACAGGGGCCAACTGCAGCAGTAGCAGATTGGACAGCTTGGGGAAATGGTGTTCCCAGGCCTACTGCCCTTTCCCAGCCACCACTGAGGCCTGAGCCTCAAAGGTACAGTTCTGGCTCGTTTCCTCAACCTCCAGTCCAGGCAAACTCGTCCTGTCCACACTGCCCTGGCACCATTCTGAGGGAGACCCCACCAGCCATCCAAACTCCTCAGGCAGCTTCTTGCTTGGTTCTTCCAGTCTACAGCCCCGGCGGAGTCACTTCTACTTAAACCTCTTCAGTGGCTTTATGGCACATTAGATGCCAGGCAGCTCCTGACAAAGCAATCTTCCTTTTTTTGAGAGAGAGGGAGGCAGGGGAGGTGGGGGTTTCTTTATGTAGACCAGGCTGGCCTCAAATTCAAAAGATCCACCTGCTACTGCCCTCTGAGTGCTGGGATCACAGGCTTGTGAGGCTGTGCTCAGCCTGCTTTGGGTTTTTTGTTTGTTTTAGCTTCTTACCTTTAGGCACTTGTACCATAGGGCTGGAATGGCTTCTCCCAGATCCCCACTTATCTACCCCTCAGGTCTCCGCCAGTCTTCATCTCTCAGGAAAGGTTACCCTGAGCGCCACCTCTTTCTTGTTCTGTTTAGCGCCGGTCTGTGTGCCCACTGAGGCATGGGGCTCTGCTATGTTCACCCTAACATTGCTGGGGCCTGGCGTGGGAGGGCTCCCAGGTCTTTGGATAGACTGCTTGACGAATCCACAGAAGGAAGCAAGGCCCTGAAGGAGCCGGCAGAGGAACTAACACAACCAAAGGGTCTGACGGGGAGTCAGAAATGTCTTTCACAGGAAAGTGACACTTGAACAAGCAAGTTGTGGTGGTGGGAAATGTCCAGGCACTAAAATTGTGTGTGAATTTAGTGCTGAAGAGACTGTAGGGCAGGGCGGGGTAGGGAATGGTGGTGGGGGGAGGGGTGGAAAAGACACACTGGAAGAACAAGCCTGGCTGCCCTACTGGGGCAATCATGTAGGGGATGAAAGATGTCAGCAAAGACAGGAGACTGTTGAGGCCCCCTCCCACCAGGTAACAGATCCTTGGGCCAAGTGTAAATAGCGTAAGAGGAAGCTAGGGACACTAGTCTTTCTAGGTGCGTGAATATGAAAATGGAGAGACGAGCCATGGGGGTGGTGGCACGGTGGTGGCACATCCTAGTACACCAGGAGGCACAGGCAGACAGATTGGTGAGTTCAAGACCAGCTTGGTCTACAGAGTGAGTTCCAGGACAGCCAGGTTTATAGAGGAAAACACTGTCTCTGAAAAACAAAAATCAACCAAACAAACAGAAAATAGTCATGTGTACACACTTTTAATTCCCATATCCTGTCTATAAATAAATAAATAATAAATAAATAAATAAATAAATAAATGCTAGTCACCTGTGCTTTATACATTTCATTTAAGATGCCGGGCTGGGGAGGTGTCTCAGCAGTTAAGAGCACTGCATGCTCTTCCAGAGGACCTACCCAGCAGCCCCAGTTTACAGGGCACTCAATATCCAGTTCTGGTCTCCATGGGCACCAGACAAACAGTGGAGCACAGACATACATGCAGGTAAAATACCATATACATTATATAGATGAATAATAACAACAATAACAAAAAGAACCAAGCCTAGACTTCTGGTTCAAGCACCTATTTCTTTTTTCTTTTTTCTTTTTTTTCTTTCTTTCTTTTTTTTTTTTTTTTGGTTTTTCGAGACAGGGTTTCTCTGTGCAGCCCTGGCTGTCCTGGAACTCACTCTGTAGACCAGGTTGGCCTCCAACTCAGAAATCCGCCTGCCTCTGCCTCCCAAGTGCTGGGATTAAAGGCATGCGCCACCACTGCCCTTCTTTCTAAGGGAGGCGGGATGCAGGAGCTTGGCTGCTGTGGTCACACCACCCTGGAAGCCTCTAGGAGGCAGGTAGGGGTGGGGCAGAGACCAGTTGAAGGCATGGGAATCCAGGCTTGGGCTTCCCGGTGCCCAGGAATGCTGCAAGGCTAGGGTAGGTAAAAGTTACTAAAATAGCAAGAAAAGGAGCGCAGAGTGTCCTCAAAACAAAGGGAGGGCCCCAAAGTATCTCAAGTGGGAGGGAGGTTCTCACTGTGTGAGTGTGGAGTCAGCCACCACTGTGGGGTCAAGTCAGATAAAGACTCACTCATCCCTCAGATTTAGCAACAAGGAGATCAGGGATGACCTTCAGGAGCCGCTCCCAAGGATTGGTCCGGAGGAAACCAGATTGCAGCAGGGGCTGAGGGGAAGTGTAACAACCAAGAATGTTGGCCTGAAAGGGAGCTAGAAGAGGGAGGGGCCAAGGCTTTCTGTTCCTTCCGAGATAGGCAGGACCAGAGCCTGTTTGCTGATGGGAAGGAGCCATCTTGGAGAGGCTCAACCAGGGAACGAAGGGACTGGGAGAGGGAGGCTGTCCAAGGACAGAAAAGAGATTCCTAAATATGGCTACACAATTCGGGGGACAAGTCAAGGCCTGTGCTGGACTCTGGTAGCTCAAAGCAGCTGCCCACTCTCCTCTGAAGCCTGCTTGAGTCACTAGGGGTTAAATAGTCCATACTGACAGTGTGCAAAAAGGATCTAGGCCAGGACATTCCTCAGAATCTCTGTATCAGGAAGCAGGATCCAGGCTGGGCTCAGAGCTCTGAGCCCCATGCTTCAACCAGGTCAAGGGCACAGACTTGTCCCACCCTTTGTTTTTTGCTAACCTCCAAACCTCAGTTCATTCTTCAGCAACAAGAGTGAATTAGAACAGATGGAAGATTTAGGGTCTCCCCCATCCTGAGACAGGGTTTACCTGTGTAGCTCTGGCTATCCCGGAACTCACTCTGTAGACTAGGCTGACCTCAAACTCAAAGATCTACATGCCTCTGCCTTCCCAGTGCTGGGATTAAAGGCATGTGCCATCACTGCCCAGCTGGCAGATGAGAGAATTTTTAACTATTTAGAGTAGTAAAGAGAGTTATGGAGTCTTCCTGTTTTTCAGCTTCAGATGTGTTTGGAACTATACAGCCGTTGAGAAAGCCTTTGAGATGTGGGTTCCTGTGAACACACCTTTAGGGTTGTGGGAATAGAGGCTGGAGGCCTCTGGGTAGTGTGTGTGTGTGTGTGTGTGTGTGTGTTCCCTCAGACTTTCCTGTACTCAACCCCACCCTTCCTAAAGGCCCTGGGCCTAAGGGGGTTGGAGGTCTATCTTGGGGAAAGTTGAAGATGCTGGCGGGATGGGGGGTCCCACCAAAGATCAACTCTACCCCAACCCCCTCAGTCACTTGGCCTGATGTCTTGGCAACGGACCGAGGGGGTCAGACCTCCCCTCCACACATAGGCAGGTATTAAATGGTCCAACCCTGGGTCAAGAGGACCGGACATGCTATTATTCACTGAGACTGCCCACTTCGTGAACTTTCTTCTGTCCCACTGAAGTCTGAAGGAGAATGTCACTGGATAAAACACCTTGACCTGGCAACAGGTCTAGAGGTTGAAGGGGTGTGCCCAGGTCCTTGGGAAGAGCCAAGTCGGGATGGAGGTAGCAGAAGCCGGAGTTTCCAATTCCTCTCCGGGAGCCTATCTTTCTAGGTCGACTACAGTGACCTCGACCCATGGGGACTCCTTCTCCCTTGTGTGTACCCTCCCGAAGTGATCGATCCCGCATCGCCTGGGCCAGAAGCTATACTTCTGAGACTACCGCCGCTCTTTGGAGTCGGCCGCTCGCGGAAGCCGGGGAGACTACTGAGCCCGAAGCGTCACCGCATGCCGGGTAGTGCCCGTCGCTGACCCAAGCGCAGGAAGCTGCTCTGTCCGGGTCACCCGCCTGGCGACTGGTGACCCTACCCGCTGGCTAAGGCGCCCAGACTCAGAAGGAGTCGGGCAACGGGAGGGGGGTCTCTAAGGGAAAGAAGGCGTGGCCAGAGAGGAGAGGGGCGGGGTTCTCGGCGGGGAGGCGGGTCCGGGTCCCGCGGGGCCCTCAAGGAAGTCGGGAGGTCAGGACACGAGGCGGGACCCTCGGGGGGAGAGGGCGGGACCCTCGGGGAGGGGGCGGGGCCTGCGGGGCAGGGAGAGGGCCTGCGGGGGATTCCAACCCTTGTGGAAGGGCGTGGCCTGAACTGGGTACTTGTCCTGGGGAAAGAGGGTGCTCGTGAACAGCCTGGTCCCCACCTTGTCTGCCCTGCACGGGGCTCTTCAGGTGGAAGCTCTAGTGGACTAACATTAATTACCAGTTCCTAGGCTGGAGGAAGAAACCGGGTTTCTTCGCGCCCATCAGAGCGGGAGTGAGGGGCGGAACTTGGGAGGAGCCATGGTGGGGGATGGGGAAGGTCGAGCTAGAAAAAAGACCCAGCCTCTAGCTTTGACCTCCACCAAATTTTCAAAAGTAGTTTCCTTTTGGGGGGGAGGGGGAGGAGGAGTAGGTGTGAGCCACAGCCTGTGTACGGAGGTCGAAGACCAACCCGCGGGAATCGTTTCTCTCCTTCAGCCCCTCCATCTGGGTTTGGGGGATTGAATTTAAGTCAGAGGGCTTGTTAGCAAATGCCCTTACCCTCTGAGCCATCTTGCCGGCTCACGAACGTATCTTTCTTTTTAAAGGTTGGCAAATATGGGTATACTGAAATGCCTATTCACCAAAGAAGGAGCGCAAAACAGTTAACAGGCTGGAGAGATGGCTCGGCAGCTAACAGCGTTTGCTGCGTTTCAGAGAACCTGAGTTTAGTTCAGTACGCATGTTCGTGGCTCACAACTTCCTATTACTCTGGCTTTATGGAAACACTCCTCTGACCTCTGGGGGCACCTTCACTCCAGTGATAAACACACACAGACACACATATATGCATTGAGAGAGAGAGAGAGAGAGAGAGAGAGAGAGAGAGAGAGAGAGAGAGAGAGAGAGAGAGAGAGAGAGACCTGAGTGGTAACACAGGCCTTTAATCCCAATACTCCAGGAGGCAGAGGCAGGCGAATCTCTCTTGAGTTCCATGCCAGCCCCGTCTACACAGTGAGTTCCAAAACGGCCAGGACTACACAGAAAGACTCTGTCTCCAAAAATAAACCCCAAACATAATGCCAGCTTTGTCCCTAGCACAAGGAATTTAGACACCAAGATATCCTCAACTATTATCTAGGGAGGCCTCGGGACAGGAGTGACTGGAGTCCAGGGGCTATCGGGCAAGATAAATGGACAAAGAAAAGAGCAGCTCAGAGTTGGCTTGAAGGACACCTTGAGAGCAACTATCTTGCATGTATCTGTGTGCTTCATACTTCTGTGCAGCTCCGAAGTCTGTCTGTGTGCCCTGCCTCTGAGTTCCATTTCAATGTATTTATTGGCCCTGTTTTGGCAGCTCGACAGTGTTTTCCTCCACTGAGTTCTTAGGCATCACAGTGGTGAGACAGTTGAGGTCCCTGTTCCTCTGGAGCTTATATTCCAATATGGATAGGCCATAAAACGGCACCAGAGATAAGCAATGTGTTGTATTTGAGAACAGGGATGGGCCAGGTGTTGCTTCTTATGGGATGGGCAAGGACCGTCTTGCTCACAGGTCTAGACAGTGCCTGACACATAGTGAAGTCAGTAATGTTGAATCCATTGATCGGGAAGCTCTGTCAGCTTGGAGGCTGAGGGGATCAGCCCTTTTTAGGCCTCAGGAAGTGTTCTACATGGAGGCAACAGCTTATGTCTCCTTGGTGACCTGTATCTTCTGGCTCTGTGCTGAAGAATTATCTTGCTATGGCTCAGCTCCTGTTTGCTGTGTCTGTGATCTCTCGGCATGTGCATGGGGTTTAAGCAGGACCTAGGAGGGTCCCTAGGATAACTGCCCAGCTGATTCACTGCAACAAAAGGCTGGTCTAGGCAGACAGACCTGACTCTTCCCGGAAGTGCATCGGTCCAAGGACTTTGGTTGCTTTTCAGAGTAGTAACATCCTGCAGCCCTGAAGGAAGTCCTCAGTCCTGTCTAACCACAGCCCCTGCTGAGGCAACCCCAGCTTTTCCAGTCCTGTTGCCTTGTGGGCAAAGGGGAAGAGATGAGCTGGCCTCATAGTAGCTGGTTCTATCTAGACAGAAGGTTCAGGGAAGACCTGACAAGGGTGGGGAGTGGCTATTGCCTGAAATTCCTCAGAGGAAAACCTCAAAGGACAGAGACAGTTGATGGGCTAAGCATCCATTGCATTCAAAGACCTCCCTATATGGATGTAAGCCCAAACCCGGGCAGGGACAGAGGGAAAACAAAGACAGGGCTGAGCCGCCTCGCAACAGCCCAGAAGACTTGACACTTTTGCACGAGTTTTCTCTTTAAGCATCGGACTCCATCCACACTTAAATTGTCCTCAGATGAGGAGCCTGAAGGCCCACAGACACTAAATGATTCATCCGAAGACATCAGGGCAAAGACACTTGTGGCTGCTTGAGCTCAGGACACCTGGAGTGTTCGGCTAAATTCCCTGTGCCTTGCAGTGCCAGAGGAATGTCACAGGTGTCTGTTTTCTAGGAATCTGGGGATACAGGCTTCAGGCTGTTCGGATAATGATTCCAAGGCCCACCTGTGCGGAGCCAAAGATGAGCAAAGGTGGCCTGGAAGTCCTGCACAACCTGGTGTCCCCTCTCTATTATGATTGCCCCCTCTTTCTTTGCTCCTGGGGGCTCTGAGTTTCTGTCCCTCATGTCCCAGTTAAATAGCTTTGTTTCCCCAGAGCTGCCTCCACTTGGTGTGTTTGTGTACGGGGACATCTCAGTTCTTCCCAGTGACACACACGTGTTGACTGCTACATTCCTATGATCCTCCCCCTCCACCCTGTCATCTGTGAACACCCAGCAGGGCAGGCAAAAATCATTCCAGAAAAAAAAAAAAAATTGGTAGAGCCACGGGTCATCTGAGCGAAGGGTCTTCAGAGGATGATGTAACTTGTTTGGGGCATAGTAGGTCCTCTGAAGGGTCAGGAAGGCTCCAGGGATCCCTTGAGCTGTGTTTCTTGATAGCTGAGAAGACCCTGGGGGTGGTGGGGGTTGAGCACAGACAGCAGCATTCCAGGAAGAAGGGCAAAGGGGAGGGAAGAGAGATTGGGAGGTTGTGAGCTGAATGTCTCACCTCAGTCAGGAGCCACTAGACAGGCAACTAGGTTAGCCTGCTAGCTAAGGTTAGCCAAGGATCGGAGCTGTGGAGAACACCGGGCTGGAGGAAACTGTCGGGGAGCCATGAACAAGTTTAAAGTAGAGAGAGCCGTGGTCCATGCAAGTCAGTTCGGTCCATGGCCTTCAGGCATCTGCCTGTGCTTGCCCATACACTGTCTGCCAGGTTCTGTGTGGTGCTGAGGCCAGGAGTGGGCCTCCTCACACCTCCCATCAAGGTATGACTGAAAGTGCCCGTGGCCAGAAGAAAGAAATCTTAGGGCTGCAGCCCTGACTGAGACACTCAGTAGAGGTCAGGCATAGTTGACACATGCCTTTAATCCTAGCACTCTGGAGGCAGAGGCAGACAGAACTCTTGTGTGTCTGAGGCCAGCCTGGTCTAAATAAGTAAGTTCCAGGCTGGCCAGGGTTACATAGTGAGACCCTGTCATAAATGAAAGGAAAAAAAAAAAAAAAAAAAAAAAGGTCAGGACAGCAGCAGCACCCAACTTCCTGTGACCAGCACACTCACAGGCCACTTTCTCTACCTGTCACTGCCCAGTCCCCACTGGCTGGCTCTAGTCTAGACTTTACGGTCCTTCCCTCACCCAAAGCCAGTCACCCAGCACTGCCTTTCCTTAGACGGTCCAACTGACTCTTCTCTGGGATTCTGGCTATACCTTCTGATCTGTTTCCCTGGGCCTGTTTGTCTGCGTTCTATAGCTCCCTGTGAGAACATCCAGAGCGACCTCTAAAGGATACTGAGTCCAGGACAGAGGTCTGGGCTGGGGACAGAGATCTCAGTCACCACCTTATAGCCTCTCACAGACATATGAGAGGTGAGGGGGAGAGACAGACAAATTATTTCTCTCTCCCTCTTCTTCACCTCTCTCTCTCTCTGTGTGTGTGTGTGTGTGTATGTGTGTGTGTGATACATGTTTTTACTCCAAACTCACAGATCCCAGTGACATCCCAAAGGTACTTCAATCACCCTGACCCAAACCACCCTGCTTCCACTCACAGCCCCCTCTTGCTCTAGGCTAGCCCCATGTAGCATTGCAACCCTTACCTAAGCCAGACCCTCCGTGCGGTGCCACTCTGAGCCTTGCTCCTCCTTTGTCCTTTCCCATGGCCTGTCACCACATTTGGCAAGTGAATAGATCACCCATCCTTTCTAGAAACTCTTCCTCCGTCAGCCTCGAGGACACCCTACTCCAGGGTCATTCCTCCTCTCTGGCACACCACTGGCTCTCCCTCCAGGAGTCTCATCCAGAGTCCTTCTTGGAGTCCCTGGGCTTCCAGAGTCATACTTTGTCTCTAGTGGGTCCTGCTATGTTCTAAAGCTTCAAATGTGGCACTGTCACGGGTATTACTTAGAGAAGACGGTACTTTCTTCTCAATCCAGGCTCTGCTGTCTATTCAGTGCCAGCCTGCTCTCCCCATGAACTCCTCTGGGTATCTTCAAGTTCAGCTCTGAGGTTATACCTTTAGTTCCAGCCCTGAAAGCAGCAAGAACAAGGGGTTCAGAGAGTGCCGGCCTTGGCTACCTCTCCTGACCACCTGAGTCTCCTCTGGCTTTGATGACTACAACAAGCTCAGCTCCTTTTGAGACAGCATGGAAAAAGTTAGGCAGAGGGTATCATGGTGCAAAAGTGGGAAGAGAGGAGAAACATGGCTATGCTGGAAGCCAGAGCCCATGGTAAGGACCAGATAGTGGAGACCTTAATTGCCAGGTACAGACAGTATTCTAAGAGCAATGCAGAACCACTGAGAGCCAGAAAGCCAAATGAAGCGTGTTTGTTTTGTTGTTGGTTGGTTGGTTGCTTGGTTGGTTGCTTGGTTTTTGTTTTCGTTTTGGCAAATGGTTTCTCTTGTTGTCCTGGCTATCCTGGGACTCACTATGTAGGCCAGGGTGGCCGGAGCCTACAGAGATCCTCCTGCCTCTGCCTCCTAAATCCTGGGTTAATGATGTGTGTCACCAGACTTGACATCAAACGGAGCATGTTTGATTTCACATTTCTTTATACCTTTCATTCCTTCTCTTAATTACTCAAACAAACAAACAAGAACAAAAACTGGTTAGGGTGTATCTCAGCGGGCTGGGGTGTATCTCAGAGGGCTGGGGTGTATCTCAGAGGGCTGGGGTGTATCTCAGAGGGCTGGGGTGTATCTCAGTGGGCTGGGGTGTATCTCAGAGGGCTGGGGTGTATCTCAGAGGGCTGGGGTGTATCTCAGAGGGCTGGGGTGTATCTCAGTGGGCTGAGGCATAGCTCAGTACTGGTGTACATACCTTGCCTACACAAGGATGGCTCAGGCTGGCTGAGATAACTGGATTCCATCCCCAACATTGCAATGGCAAACTTTGAGCAAGCTGCACTAGAAAGTCCCCCTGGGATAGTGGAGGGTGTATCTAGTGGCACAGGGGGTGGGGGGTGAGATTATACATCCCAGGGGAAAGCAGGTCTTCCTCAAAGCAGTGGCTAAAGAAAGGCTAGGCTGAGCTGAGCCGGCTGAGTCTTGGCCCGGTCCTGTTTCCTCCTGGAACAACGGGATACAGTGTGAAGGATGCTGTGCAGAAGCTCTGAGCCCAGGAAATGGAGTCTGCCCTGGGGAGAGTCATTCTTCCCCCTTGGTG
This sequence comes from Arvicanthis niloticus, assembly GCF_011762505.2. NCBI lineage: Eukaryota > Metazoa > Chordata > Mammalia > Rodentia > Muridae > Arvicanthis > Arvicanthis niloticus. The sequence goes on along the minus strand of NC_047662.1, from coordinate 25,041,581 downwards.
AATCTTGAAAGCTCCTGGGGAACACTTTAATCTGGGTGTTGAGATAGAGGACCAGAAAGTTCACGTGGCTGATGAGGTAACTTTCCACAAAGCCTAAAAGCCTGAGTTCCATCCTGGGGAATCGAACTCTGAACTCCACATGCATCACACACACACACACACACGCACACGCACACGCACACTCACACGCACGCACGCACACACACAGGCGCGCGCGCACACCACTACCAGACTCACACACAGGTACACACTGAGAGACAGAAAGCACACATGGAGACACACACACACATATAGAGACACACAGGCAAACACACAGCGACACACACAGACACTATAAAAAAAAAAAAATAGAAGAGAGGAAACTCAGAGAGTGTGAGGTTTTCTCTGTAGAGGGATGGGGCACGTTCAAATGTCCTGAGGTGAGAGGAAGGGCAACACTCTTAGGGAATGAATAGGTGTAGCGTTGAAACTCTGTGGGCCAACAAAAGAAGAAGAAAACATCTCTGAATGCGTGCAGGATCTTTATGCTCCTCTGTGGTGCTTCTGGGCTTTCCTTTATGCCTGCCCTGGCTCATTTAACCCATACTAAATAGCCCTAGGGAGAAGGTACAGTCCCTATTCCCATTTTGTAGATATAGATGCTTAGGCAATACCACACCTCGTGACAACCTCAGTGGGTCCCAAGGTCCTCATCTGACAGAGATGGCAAAGCATGACTTTAGGGAAAGGGACTGGCCGACAGTTACAAAGCTGGAAGGTAGCATGCCTTAGATCACCTGGAGGAAGAGGCTGAGGGGAAAGGGTGTCACGGAGGCTGTGTAGAGGATAGGGCGTGATTGGAGATGGACTGGAAGTTTCAGTTTCTCTGGTAAGAGGGACTTCCCCTTTGTGGGGGATTTTGGCTGGAAAGTTATAAGCAATCCAGGCTTTACTGTGGGATAGTCTTTCCCCAAAGGTGCCCAGGAGTTGAGGAGGGAGGGAGACGGGGCAAGGGCAGGCTCAACACAACCCAGATAACTGGGTTGGATTTCTGGTGACCTCATCAAGCTTGGGGAATTGAGCCAGGAGCACGAGCCTCTGCTATCAGGGCAACCAAGCTCCACAGAGAATGTGCCCATCCAATCAGCTTATGTGCCATCAACTCTGCCCTGGCACTAGTAACCCCCCCCCCCAACTCCTACATATATACTTCAAAAGAAAGGAAGGGGGGGGAACCAAAAGTTCAGGACAGCCTAAAATTCTGAAAAGGAATTTTTCAGAACTCCTCTGCACTGGCTCAGAATCCATAGCAAGGCTCAAGGCTTAGAATTGACAGGAAGGTTACAGAATTAATACCTGCTGGCAGTTGAGCTGGAACCCAGAGATCCCAGGCCCATGAAGAGTAACCCTAGATCCAGAAGTCAGTACTTGAGGGTCTTGGCCCTGTTCTTGTTGGGTTCCTCTTTGCCAAGCCCCTAATACTCCCATTCACCTGAAGTGTTTTTCTGGATGCCTCCAGCTGAGTCCAGTGCCTGCCTGGTGCCTTTGTCCTAGCTCACTGGCTCTCACTTGTTCTCTCTCTCTCTCTCTCTCTCTCTCTCTCTCTCTTTCTCTCTCCACCCCCAAAGCTGGTGCTGACTTCTTGTTTTGACCCTACTGTCATCAAAGTCCTCCAATAGGCTTCTGCTTTCTCTTCGGCCACTGAGAACTGTCGTGGCTGTGTACCTCCAGGGTCCTAGGATAATGTGCCCCGTCAATGCCATGAGCCACCAGCACTGCCGTCTGTCAGTCTGGCCTGGCACTGCTGTCTGTCAGTCTAGCCTGGCTCAGGGATCTTCTTCAATCTGTATTCTGGAAGCTCTTGTCTCAATCTGGCTTCTTCCTGGGTCCTCCCTTGCTGCCTGCCCCGCCCAGGTAGTCCTCCTAAAGCCTGGGTACTTCCTGGATGACCTCACACAACAGAAATGAGAGGCCTGATTCCCACCCCCCACCCCCGGGGGTTAGTCTTGTCTTAAAACCTGACTGTTGCTCCTCTCAGGTCACTAACCATACTTTGGGCTCTGGCCTTTGGCTCAGGAAATGTGTACATCTATGAACAGAAGCGTGTTGAGTTCTGGTTGCCGCCTGAGGTCCTCCTGGACCTCCTTTGAACCCCTCAAACCCATCAAGGACAACTCCCCAGACTCCTCTGATGCCCAACCTCACTTAATGGATATTTCCCTGGCTATCATCCAGATTAGGAAAGGAGGGTCAATATCACCCTCTCTCCATTGTCTCTACACTCAGTCTCTGAAACCAAGGATTCTGTCTCCCAGACTTGTCCCAGGCTAGGCTCTTCCTTCCACCCCTCCCCCCATAGAAAATTCAGTTTCCACTGTCCACTGATGTAACCTCTTCCTCCACAGGGCCCACTGGCCCCTCATCCAACCTTGAGTCTGGCTTTTCTTTAAACCACTGTGTGTCCTACTAGCTAGAAAACTCCTATGGTAGGACCCCTGTGTCTCAACACTTACCCCCTCTTTAGTGTGAGCAAGATGCTGGCCCAGGCCAGACCTGAGCTTTCTGCTCAGGAGGATGTTTCAGGAGATGGAGATCCTGGAGCTGGCATCCGGATGATGCCAAGTAGCACTCTCTAGAGCCTCTAGCAGAACCAAGCTCCCTCAAAGTCTCCTCCTATCCCAAGGCCTTCACATAAGCTGTTTTCACCACTACAAAGTTTACTGGACCCCATCTCAGTCGATACACCCACCCATAGCTTACGTGGTATCTACTCTGAGTCCTGCTTACAGGGTGCCTTTTTAAATTTTATTTTTAATTTCATTTTATTTTTATGGGTATGGGTGTTTTGCCTGCTTGCATGTCTGTGCACCATGTGTATGCCCTCCCTACAGAGGCCAGAGAAGATTTGATTCCCTGGAACTGAAGTCACAGAGAGTTGTAAGCTGCCCTGTGGGTGTTGGAAATTGAACCCAGGTCCTGTGGAAGAGCAGCCAGTGTTCTTTACAACTGAGCCATCTCTTTAACCCAGAATTCCATTTGCTTGTTTGTTTGTTTTGAGACAGGTTCCCATTATACAGCCTCGATTGTCCAGGAACTCACTATGTAGACCAGCCTGGGCTCACAGGTTTCAACTTGCCTCTGTTCCTCAAGTGCTGGGATTAAAAACATGTGCTGCCATGCTTGGACCTGGACACACAGCAAGGAATAGTCTTTTATCAGGAGCACTGGGGCAGATGAGGGGTGTGTTAACATGGGTCTGGGGCAGATGAGGGGTGTTAACATGGGTCTGGGGCAGATGAGGGGTGTGTTAGCATGGGTCTGGGGCAGATGAGGGGTGTGTTAACATGGGTCTGGGGCAGATGAGGGGTGTGTTAGCATGGGTCTGGGGCAGATGAGGGGTGTGTTAGCATGGGTCTGGGGCAGATGAGGGGTGTGTTAACATGGGTCTCATGTGATGCCAGCTTCACTTCCAATCTATCCCAATCATTACCCTTGACCCTCCATCCTGACAAAACCCACACCTCGATGATCAAAAGCAATTTAGAGAAGGAAGAGGTTTATTTGGCTTATAACCCCCAGGTCACAGTCCATGACTGAGGCAAGTCTGGGCGAAAATTCAAGCAGGGGCTTGCAGCCAGACCCACCAAAGAATGCTGCTCACTGGCCTGCTCTCTGCTCATGCTCAGTTAGCTTTCTTACACAATTCCAGACCACCCGCTGAGGGAGGGCACCACGCACTGTAGGCAGGCCCTCCCATAGCCATTAGCAATCAAGGAACCCTCTCAGGTCTCACAGTAGAAGCCCAGAGACATGCCCACAGGTCAGTCTCAATTAGGCAACTCTTCATTTGAAGTTTTCTCAACTCAAGCAACTTCTCCAGATCCTCAAGTTAAAAGGGACAGTCTACCACAGTCTCAGTGGCTCCTGAACGCATCCAAGTCCCCTGGGGAAGAGTTTCACAAAATAGGCACTCTTCAGTCTCTTCCCTCGGCCTTGTACACACTCAGCTACATACCCAGTCACAGTAAGACAGTCATCAACACACAGTCTCGAGGAAGGCCAAGAATTCCCCCTGAAAGTCTCAAAGAGTCACCAGCTGTCACCAAACCTCTCTAACTCTTGAATATACAGAAGGAAACAAAGACCAAACATGCAGACTCACAAAACACACAATAACAAATGTACCCACCTAGGCTCGTTCTCTCTCTCTCTCTCTCTCTCTCACTCTCTCTCTCTCTCTCACACACACACACACACACACAATCACAAAGTCACACACAGGTCTAAGCACAAAGCCATACAAAATCACACACAGCAAACAGACACACAGTTGCAGACAGGCTCAGAGTCCCAGAACAATGAGAGCATTGTCCAGGTTGGCAGCAGCTGGAGAGAAAGGAGCCACAGTGTGGGGGCTGCTGTCCTCGGCCTCCACAGCCCCAGCATCTTCCCATTTCCAGAGGTCAGATTCTGCTAGGACCTAAATTTGCTGAGACCCTGGCGCCCCCTCCTCAGTCTCCGGGATGTTCAGGGAAGAGGTAGAACCTCCCATATGAACCAGACTTTTAGGGGCTCTGAGGACTTGGGGTCTTTAGCCCTGGTGTTCTTCCCTCCTGGAATCTTCCCAGAGACTTGTCTCTGTCCCCACCAGGCAGTGCCTGGAGAACAGGAGCCTTGAGATCTACTCCTAACCTCTGACCTCAACCCTCCAAGGACACACACACACACACACACACACACTCCATCTCAATCCTGCTAACTAGTACAGGCAGCGCCTGGCAGCACTGGGGGTCTCCTATTGTGGCTGAGACAGAGAGCAGGTCAGGACAGCCATCCCTTAGTGGTAACACGTAGAGAGAGCTACTGTTCTATGAGTGACCTGCAGTGGGGACACTGTGACCTTCCCTGTCTCCAAATAATTCTTGCTTCTCACCCTCATTGGACAGCCCCATTTCTCAATAGGAAATTCCTTAGGGTTTTTTTTTTTTTCACCCTATGCTACTGGTAGCTGCTGTTTCCTTGGGACACGTCACTTTCCTGTTCTGAACTGGGGATGAAATGAGAAGCCAGGCCTGTAGTGTCAGAGTCAGGGTGGGAACGGGCACAGGAGTAAACACAGAATGTAGAAGCCGCCTCATCCCTCTATGGTCAGATCTGTGTGGAGTTCCCTGATTTCTCAGGCCCTGCGGTGTTTACACCTTACAGCTTCTGGCCTCCCAGGCCTCTCCTAGAAGGGAGGGCGCGTCGAGCTGTTCAGGACAGAGCCTTTCTTTCACAACATTTGCCTTCCTCTAGCCTGAAGCTTTTCCTATTGGGGGACAAGAGGAAGCAGCTGTACACACCGGAAAACATATCTAGGCCCAACTAAGGACTCTGGGATTCTAACTGGCCTACCTGAAAGAAGGAAACGGAAAAGGACCAAGGTCTTCGAACAGGGTAGATTTGGGGTTTTATCACTAATAGTGTGCCCCAGTTGTGGAAGAAATCCAAACAATTTCTGTCACATCCAGAAAGGGGTATTTGAAGTCTGCTGAGCCCCATTGGGATTATGTTACCTGTATGGGGAAGCCTCAGTGTATGGGTACAGACCTAAGAGGAGGGAAAGCAGGCCTAACTCAGGTAGACTTAAACATCTCTGAGTCTCAGGCTCTTTTGCTTACAAAGGAGGATGAAGATGCAATGACTTCTGGTCAAGGACACACACACACACACAGGGGGGCGGGAGGGAGGGGAGGGGAGAGAGGGGGAGAGGGAGAGACAGAGACAGAGACACAGACTTGGTAATGGACTTAGGCAGTGAGGAGAGGAGCTGCCCACCAACAGACTGAGAAGACTGACTTGCTGGATCTCACCATTCTGATCTGAGTGAGGTCAGCCTCTCACGTTGGCCGCGGTAGACTGACAGGAACGTGGGTGGGACTTGAATTCTGGCCAGCGGGGGCCCAGAACTCAGAGGATGTGTCTGTGGTATGGTGTGTGTGTGTGTGTGTGTGTGTGTGTGTGTGTGTGTGTGTGTGTGTGTGTACGCGCGTGAGTTCTGGACAAATTTCTAGAGTATAACTCAGCACCAGCTGAGTCTGACGAGTCTGGACGAGCCTTTCCAAGAGTTCAAGGAGCCGGTGTAGAACCAGGGAATGGGAGCCTCTCCACTGTGAAGCAGGAGCCAGGCTGAAAGTGGGCTGGAGATGATTGAGTGCTTTTTCATCGACGGCCTCCTCCCAGTCCGTCTCCCGGACGGACCGGAAACCTCTCTTTCCTACACCGAACCCTACCTGCCCCTGGTCGTCCCAAGTGATGGGGGAACCAGACAGCAGGCGCTGCCCACCGCACGAGAGGAACGCGGGCCCGACCCCGCCTCCACCCCGGATTGGGTGCTCATTTAAATGTCCGGCCCCGCCCCGCGCCTCGGGCGCGTACATATAGGCGGCTCGGCGGGCGGCGGGCGGCATTCTGGCGCGGAGCGCAGCAGAGGTGGGCGCAGCTAGCGGGTCGGCTGCGGAGCGGGGGTGCAGCGCGCTTTGCCCCCCGTACCCCTCCCCCTCGGACGCAGCCCCACCCCTCTGCCCGCCGGGCCGTCCCAGCCGAACTATCCCCTGCGGCGCCAGCGCGGGGCGGCTCCGGGCGCCCCCAGCAGACCCCCATCATGGGCAGCCAGAGCTCCAAGGCTCCCCGGGGCGACGTGACCGCCGAGGAGGCAGCGGGCGCTTCCCCCGCGAAGGCCAACGGACAGGTGAGTGCGCCCGGCGCGGCCGACCCCGGCCCCCAGCCCGCGGGCCTCGCCCCCTCTGGGGCCCAGGGCCGGGGCCGCGCGCTTTGTCCGGCCCGGGACACGCGGCGCCCCCTCCCCCGCCCGGTCCCTTTGTTCTCGGCGCCGCAGCCCCCGCGGGCGAACGAGGGGAGGGGCGGGAGGGGGCGCCGGCCGGGCTCGTCGCCTTCTTTGTTCGCGCCCGGCCCGCGGGCGCTGCCCCTAGGCCGCCCCGAAGGCCGCGCGGGAACAAAGGCGCTGCTAGGCCGCACCAAGGGGGTGTCTGGGGCCGCGGGGATGGTGCTGGGCGCCCCGGGCGCCCCATCTGGAGCCCCGACCTCGGCAGCCCGCGGTGGCTTTTGAAGCGGCGGGGAGCAGAGATGCGGGGAGACTCTGGGGTGGGTGGGGGCTGTTCACACAAAGTGCAAGCCTGGGAAAATAGGCCGTCCAGGTGCAGGGAGGCAGCGCCCCGGGGCTGCTTCCCGCCCAATAGCGCTCGGCAAGGCTGGCCCGCCAGCGAAGGATCCAGGCCCGGTGAGGTTCCGCGCGGAAAATAGAGAGCGCGCCCCGCGGGAGGGGGGTGGGGGCCCGTACCCCAGCGCCTCCTGCTGGCTGCGTCCGTCCCTGCGCGCCTTTGAGGGGGTAAGGGCGATGTTGGATGGGAGTGAGGCCAAAGCTAGCCTTGGTTGCTGCGGACCCCGGCGGTGGGTTCCGAAGCCTGCGAGGGGCCAGAAGCGGGTTGGGGGAGGGGGAGAAGGGCCCGGGCCCTCACTGCTATCTCCTCTGCCCCGCAGGAGAATGGCCACGTGAAAAGCAATGGAGACTTAACCCCCAAGGGTGAAGGGGAGTCAACACCCGTGAACGGAACAGATGAGGCAGCTGGGGCTAGTGGTGATGCCATCGAGCCAGCGCCCCCTAGCCAGGAAGCTGAGGCCAAGGGGGAGGTCGCCCCCAAGGAGACCCCCAAGAAGAAGAAGAAATTCTCTTTCAAGAAGCCTTTTAAATTGAGCGGCCTGTCCTTCAAGAGAAATCGGAAGGAGGGTGGGGGTGATTCCTCAGCCTCCTCACCAACAGAGGAAGAGCAGGAGCAGGGGGAGATCAGCGCCTGCAGCGATGAGGGCACTGCCCAAGAAGGGAAGGCTGCTGCCACTCCTGAGAGCCAAGAGCCCCAAGCCAAGGGGGCAGAGGCTAGTGCTGCCTCCAAGGGAGACATAGAAGAGGAGGCAGGGGCCCAGGCTGCAGAGCCATCCACTCCCTCGGGCCCAGAGAGTGGCCCCACATCTGCCAGTGCTGAGCAGAATGAGTAGCTGGGTGGGGGCAGGTGGGTGATCTCTAAGCTGCAAGAACTGTGCTGTCCCTGTGAGGTCACTGCCTGGACCTCGTGCCTGGCTGCCTTCCTGTGCCCAGAAAGGAAGGGGCTTGTTGCCCCCTCCCAGACACGCTCCCCTTTCTCCCTCCTGTGGATTCTCCCATCAGCCATTTGGTCTTACTCTTAAGGCCAGTTGAAGATGGTCCCTTGCGGTTTCCCAAGTTAGGTTAGTGATGTGAAATGCTCCTGTCCCTACCTCCTTCCCGAGCCCTATCCCTGCAGAAGGCAATTGCTGGGTTTCCAATTCTTTTCCAAGTTCGTTTTGTTTATCCTGCTTCTCAACCCCCTGAGCCAGAAGTGGGGGCTTATACTCCCAAACCCTGAGTGTCCAGCCTTTCCCCTGTTGAATTTAGTCCCTTGTGCTGTGCCTAGTGGCACCTGGGCTGGGGAGGACATTGCCCCTGTCTGGGTTTTTATAAATGTCTTACTCAAGTTCAAACCTCCAGCTTGTGAAATCAACCATGTCTCTGACTTGATAAGCAAGTATTAGGCTTCAGGCGGGAGGGAGGTCTGTAATGTGAAACAACTTCTTGTTGTCTTTTTCCCCTCCCATTGTTGTAAATAACTTTTAATGGCCAAACCCCAGATTTGTACTTTTTTTTTTTCTAACTGCTAAAACCATTCTTCCACCCGGATTTACTGTAACATTTGGAAAAGGAATAAATGTTGCCCCTTTAGTGGTGCTTTCATGAGTGGTCTTCTGGGGTATGGGGAAAGACCTGAAGGATAAAGAAGACAGGTAAGTAAGTTCAGGGGTGTTGGTGTCTCTGGAGACGAGAGGCAGGACAGGGACACTGCTGGCAAAGAAGCTCGGGAGGGCATAGAAACGTGATGTTTTATTACAAAGAGTCAGTCACAAAATATCTCAAAAAGGAAGCTAGGCTAACAACCTCCACCTGCAGAATTGGGGGAAGACAGGGAGGGCAATGTGAGTTTTCTTGGGAGGGAAGGTATAAACCAAACCAATCTAAAAATGGCTGATATTACCCAAGCCTGAAAAGGGGTTCCAGAAGACCCAGTCACCCCTTCTAAAAAGCTTAAAAGGAGCATCTCAACAGAGCTCCTGAGCAGGCACTTGGCAGTTCAGGATTTTGTCTTCTTTTGTTTCTTTCTACTGACCCTACGAAGTTCAAAGCTGGGGGTGGGGTGGGGGGCAGGATGGACAAAGGAGCTCTGGGAAGAGGTCCTGCCAGCACCACTGCCCTGTGCTCTGGTCCCTGGTTCCTATCTAGTCCCTAGGGCCAGTATATTTAATATATTTTATATAAATACACAGAGGAATAGAAAATATAAAATCTGAGAAATTGAAGGACAGTGAGGAACTTGGGGAGAAGACAGGACTGCAGACCTTGCTCAGGCCAACTTGACCTCTTCTTTGACCCTGTGGAGAGAACAGACCTGCATGAGAAACCCATGCTAGAGGGTTTGAAGCACAAATACAGCTACTGCAATGACTTCCACAGGACCCTGGCTGCCCAGGTGACTGCTGGGAACTGCGGAGACATACAGACTACACCCTCAAAGAGGCCTTTGTAAGCCCGACCAGCTGTCCTGGCTCTCCCCTTCCTTCTCACAGTGGTAGGACACAGGGGATGATGCTCCAGTGCTACGAAGATAGTTCCTTCCTCACCCTTTGGCTTCTGGCTTCTCCTCCTTGGTTTTCTCCTCTTCTGTGACTTCTAGAAAATAAAGGATAAGTATGCTTGAAGGCCTCATCTGAAAAGACTCAGGTCAGGCAGTGGGACCCCTTCTATCCTGAACTCCTTCAGTGAACAGTTCACTGGTTATAGAAAAATGAGAAAAGCCCATCCCAGGTCCTCAGGTGAGGCTGGCTGAAAACAAACAGGTTAGACCAGTTTCTCAGCCTGTTTCAGCAAGAACACAGGCAGAGGCAGCCCCCTGGGAAACTGGGAAAAGGGATTGGATGGTATGAGAGCCAGGGTCAATCAGCCAAGAGAGACCAAGAGTGTCACTGTCATTGTTTTGTGGGTCTTGCCACTTCTAGGAGCCACTGAAAGATTCAGACCTTTAGTTTAAGCTCCAAAGGAGCTGGCTGGGGCTGGGGCAGCTCCTTCCTGATCCAATCCAAACCCACCTTTTTTCTCTTCAGGATCTTTCTCTTTCTCATCCTCTGTTTTGACTCTTTTGGCTTTTTTGAAGTTAGAAGAGTTCTTGCGACCACCTTCTCCTTCCTCATCTGAATCAGAGAATTCTTCCTCACAGGCAATTCGTTTGTCAGAGGAACAGACTGGGAGGCAGCAGAAACAGACATTAGTATGAGAGCAAGGGGCCATATCTATGCCCAGTGCCTCCCTGCCACGGGGACTGAGTGGTAGAGTACCTGTTTGGATGAGAAGACCCTGGATTCCACCCCAGCACCCCTCAAGACACCAGGGACAACTACCAAGACATGTGGGGGTGAGGGGTTTCTAAACAGCTGGGCAGCTTGGAGGAGCTGGGAAGTGAAGGGAAGCGGTAGAGCTCCCTACTGACAGGGACAAGCCCCTGGATCTAGTCTTACTGGAGATGCGTTTGTCCGGGTCTTCCTCATCCTCATCACCACTCTCTTCTGGGATGGCATCCTCAGGTATGGCCTGCATCTGGACCCCAGGGGCATGGGGCAGCATTCTCAAGTTCTCAAAGAGCCGCTGCCTACAGTTAACAGGAAAGGGAGTGGATGGGCTCTAGTTAGAGACAAACCAGAGCTTGGCCCGATCAATCGAGAGGCAACTTGGCAGCACACTCACTTGATCTTTTCCAGGTACTCATTGGTGTTCTGGTTAGTCATATTGGAAGGGCTGATGTGAAGCTTAAAATCTGGTCCAAAGTATTCAAAGTAGTCATTGTATGGGAGCTCTGAGGGGAATGGGAGAGAACAGTAAAGACACGGCCGCCACAGGGCCCATGGAAAAGCATAGGGAGCCTTCTCTGGGTCTGTTTACCCACCCATAAAAGAGAAGACAGAAGAAACTAGAACACCTACAAAGCTTTAATCTGCTCTTTGTCTTTTTGAGATAAGGTTTTTCTGTGGTTAGCTGGCCTGAGCTTCCTTCTTAAAGGCTGGGATTAAACTTAGGACCTACTGTGCCTGGAAGAATTCCAATCTCTGTAACTCCACTCTCCACTATCGACACCAGTGGAGTATGTGTCACTAGGAGGGGAAGGATCCAAGCCCCCAGTGCAGAACACTAAGCACTCCTGTATTCACAAACATCTGAATAACTGACAATGCCCTGACCAAAAACAAGGGGAGAAGATAAGACTAGGGAAAACTGATTGCTACAGTTTGCCTACCACAAGACAAAAGGCAGGAGCCTCCATGAAGAGTAGGAAAGGACTTATGACCAAATGGAAACATACATGAAGGCACACGACTTCTAGCTCCCACACAGCTTAACCTGGCCCCTGAGCTAATACCATTAGGGATCTCTGTGTCCAGAGCCACAGCTGTCTCGTAGGTCCAGCACCGAGCCACGTTCCTGATGGTGTAGCCACCTCCTCCCAGCATTAGCATAGGCAAGTTGAAACTCTTCACGAACTCCACACACTTGGCATGCCCTTGGGAAGGAAAAGCTATGACAGTTTACAGGGGAAACCAGCAGACACTACCCACCTATGCGTGTGCTACCTGGGCTCACCTTTGATGGTCAGATTGAAGCAACCTAACCGATCCCCAGACAGGGAATCGGAGCCACACTGTAAGACCACTGCACTAGGCTGGAACATCTCCATTACTTTGGACATGACCTAAAGAAATACACCTTGGTTATGATCAATCTCAAAAAAAGCATGTGAGGTCCAGAGGTAGAAAGAGGTCAAGCATTTTCTTTTTCATGTATTTCCCTGATTCTGTGTGGTAGACAGGTGGTTTCTCATTTGAAAGCATCTGTAGGACTAGAGAAATGGCTCAGGGGTTAAGAGCATTGACTGATCTTCCAGGTCTTGAGTTCAATTCCCAGCAACCACATGGTGGCTCACAACCATCGGTAATGGACATCCGATGCCCTCTTCTGGTGTGTCTGAAGACAACTATAATGTATCAACATACATGAAATAATAAATCTTAAAAAAAAAAAAAAAAAAAAAAGAAGCATCTGTAAAGATTATCACAGCTCCAACAACTGAGCTTTGAGTGCGGCACCCCCCCCAGCTCCCCCACCACCAACTCCCTCCTCTTTTCCTTTTTTTAACTGCCAACCTCCCAGGCTGCTTCCTTTCAGAAGCTTCTCAACCTCTAGCTGCATCTGCTCTGCTCCTTTGTCCCTGCAGATTTCATCTAGTTTTGTATGTTGTGTTCTCAAACCTAAGCATATACTGTTACTCAGGAGCCTGTAAGTGGAGCTTCTGTCATCTTTACTACTAAGCACGTGTGACCACATTTGTGTGGCCACAAAACTTATTAAATATTTGATTAGCAGTCTGCCTGTTGCTTCACTCTATGTGATAGCTATTCCTTTTGTCCAGTGTCAATTCCTCATGCTTAATCTCCTTTCTTCACATAGGCACCTCCTCATCGAAACAAAAAACAACAAAAGAACAATCCAGCTCAAGGCCTGGCATGATGGCACAATTTAATCACAGAACTCAGGAGGCACAGCAGGGTAGATCTGTGTGTGTCTGAGGCCAGCTTGGTCTATATAGTTGAGTTCCAGGCCAGGACTGCATTGGTGAGAGCCTCTGCATTTCATACTACCTTCTCCCTAACCCAGGCCCCTGTGAAAATACAGGCTCCAGTCAGCCTGCCCACAGAACATGCCATGCCACACGGCTTTTCCAGAGTCTCTGGACAGGCTAAATAGCTGGGGGATTTTTCCAGGCAAGCTAGTCTATAAAGACTAAAATAAACTCCACTTTTTTTCTTTTTCTTTTTTGTTTTGTTTTTTCGAGACAGGGTTTCTCTGTGTAGCCCTGGCTGTCCTGGAACTCACTCTGTAGACCAGGCTAGCCTCGAACTCAGAAATCCGCCTGCCTCTGCCTCCCAAGTGCTGGGATTAAAGGCATGTGCCACCACTGCCAGGCTTAAACTCCACTTTCTTAAAATGTGTAGATATTAGTAAAAGGCTGCAAGAAACATGAAAAACTCGGGAAACAGAACATAATGAAATGAACAAATAATCTCCTAGTGGCTGACCCCAGCGATGTGGGACACAGAACACTGAGGGCTGCTCAGTCACTGTCAGACCAGGCTGCTCCCATCTTCCTTTGATATAATCTCTGTTTTGCCAAATAAACTGCTAAAATGGTCACAAACAACAACAAAAGAAAAAAACACATTACTGTGTTGTGTAATAGTTTCTGATTCCATCCTGCGGGAAGCTCCTTAGCAGGAAGGTATACAACTCAAAATAGCTTCAGAAGTCCCCAAAACTGAACATATTCACTAGGCCATCTCTCTGACAAAGAAGTAAAAGCTTCAAAAAGAGTTTCAGACTAGACAGGCTGCCTGGAAGAAACAGAAACTGCTGAGCTGCTTGGAAAAGGTTCAGATCAACTCAAGCTCCTGGAAATGACTCTCCAACCTGTTGAGCTGCCTGAAGGCTGGGCAGTATGCTTTTGTGAGCTGTCTCACAGGCTGGGGAAGGCTTTGGTGATAAAGCTGTCTTTGAGATATTTCTATTTCTATAGTAAGCTCTTACCAATACTCCTGTACGTAATCCCAATAGTTCTGAGTTCCCTATGTGTGGTGAACAGACGTGTGTTACATCAGCCCTGGAAAAAGTTCTGTCACACAACAACTGACCAGACTGTTAGGTACGTATTGTTTACCTCCCACAAAGATTGTGCCTTACATGTTACTGTACTGAGCAAAAGGCCAGACTCACAGACAGCAGCAACAAATTATGTAAATAAAATTATGTAAATAGTTTGTTTCCCACTATACTACACAACAGTCAAAGTTGAAAATACTTCCTTTCGCCAGGCGGTGGTGGCGCACGCCTTTAACCCCAGCACTTGGGAGGCAGAGGCAGGCAGATTTCTGAGTTCGAGGCCAGCCTGGTCTACAGAGTGAGTTCCAGGACAGCCAGGGCTACACAGAGAAACCCTGTCTCGAAAAAAGAAAAAAAAAGAAAAAAAAGAAAGAAAGGAAAAGAAAAGAAAAGAAAAGACTTCCTTTCCAGTTAGCCACTGTAAGGAACAACCTGCTGGCTACAGTAGGTGCTTTGCTATCTTCCACTTGATCAATCCCAACGTATCCCAAGGGGTGAGCCAAGACACTTACTGGCTTGAAGATGGCTTCATAGGACTCGTCATCAATGCCGTCTCGCAGTGGGTAGTTAACGGCGTAGTACTTGCCTTTGCCAGCCCCAATATCCTAATCAAAAGGGACATTCAAATTGAAACACAAAAAAGGGGCTTCAAAGACGGGGTTGGAAGGCTAAGGAGAGAGACAGTGGTGTTATGTGAGACAAGCTGAGCCCATGAGATCTGCAAGCTCACAGCCTCTCAACATTCCTGAATTACACGGGGCAGAGACTGAATACGCTATCCTACAGCACAAGATTTCTGCCTCTAGTTACCAGCGAGCCAGGAGGTAGGTCACAGAAGTCAAGCCCACCTTTCACAACTCTGCCCAGAGTTTTACTGTATATTCCTCTACCTCTATTCTGTCCTTTCTAGAAAGCTGTGGAGGGCAAGTCACAGAAGAAAGCATCTTCCAATTAACTTCAAATACCAAAACTGCCGTACTCATGTTTGCTGTACCAAATAACTTAATCAGTACCATTTCCCACCTAAGGACAACTGGCAAGGCAAACCAATCTCACTGTATGCTAACAGAGACAGATGAGAGAGCCTTAGGAGAGGAGCAAGTCCGTTAACTGTTCTACATAAGATTCAGGCTTTCACGGAGTGTTTTGGGGTGAGTCCATTGCTTTCAGTCATAGTGCTACAGGGAAAGGTGACCTAAAAATAAAGAGCCTTTGAGATGACTCCCAGGAGGCCTAATCCCCACTCCAATGCAACCGAAGGACATAAGAGTGTGATGCAACCCAGCTGTGATCAGGAGGCTGTGACAATGAGCCAGAAAACCATGAATTCTTTGGACCCTTTTCATCTTAATATTCCTCCTCCAGAATAAAGAATGAGACTATGTAGGCCCCAAGATGATAGTCTGGTACTCTGAACAGCAGAAGAGGCAATGAGTAGATTTTAGTGACACAGGACAGGAGAGTTAGAGCTGAAGGTGAGTTAGTTGGTCCTAAAGGGAGTTCTCACCCGTAGGTCCCCAGTTCCCGGGAAGTACTCTCCGTATTTATGAAAGGACACAGTCATGACCCGGTCTGTAGTATAGAAGGCCTCTTCCACGCCATCGCCATGATGAATATCAATGTCAATATACAGCACCCTCTGGTGATACCTAGGATCAGAAGGTGATAAGGGCCCTGGGGGCTCTTTGGGGAATGGGACGCGCCAAGGGCGCCAGGTCCCAGCTTACCGGGCTAGCTGCCTCCCTCAGGTATCTCTAAGCACCAGAGACGTGGAAACTGGCTGAAGGAAGGTAGAAGAGTGGCCGGGGTGTCTCCAGAGGCCTGACCAAGCCGACCATGTCCGATCTTCCTACTCTACAGCCAGGGTCAACTCCAGTCACACAAGGACACTCTGGAGACAGGGTCTGAGCAGCGCCTGCCCCAGATCTCGCCGTGGGCTCAGATCAAACCAAGACCCCGTCAAGGAGAGGATGGCCAGAGACACTCATAGAACACATCCTAGCCAGCACACCATAAGAAAAGCAAACTAGGGAAGCAAGCCCAGGGAGAGAGGGAAGTGGGAACCTGGCCTAAGGTGCTCCTCCAAGACACAAGGCCAGGCAGGCATACTTTAGCAGTTCCAGGATGGCCAAGACGATATCGTTGACATAACAGAAGCCAGATGCTTCAGACTTCTTTGCGTGGTGCAGGCCCCCAGCCCAGTTCACGGCGATGTCCGTCTGCTGCTTGTTGAGTTTCACAGCACTTGCTGAGCAAGGGAAGAGAACACAGCCTGCTACTAAACCATTCCCTCTGCTCCTGTGAACCAACCCAATGAGAGGTACTTTGTTTTACAGTGTTGTGAGGTTTTTGGTATTGTTGAGGCAGGGTTTTGCTGTATATGTTATCACAAACAACAACAACAACAACAAATTTATTGTATGCTAGGTATGATAGCACACACCCTTAATCCCAACACTAAGGAGGAAGAGGCAGGCAGATCTCTTAAGCTTGAAGCCAGCCTGGCAATTCCAGGCAAGTCAGGACTACATAGTGACCTTGTCTTAAAACAAAGCAACAACAAAGCCCACTGAAACAGACATGTTGCCGTACGCTGCATACTGTGTTTACTGTTTACGATTATTTTGTCTGCATGGATGTGTATGCATGCATAACATGGATGTGTATGCATGTCTGCATGTGCACCTTGAGTACCCAGTGCCCACAGAAGTAGGAAGAGGGCAATAGACCCCTTGAACTAGAGTTGTTAGCTGCCACAAGGGGCTGGAAACCAACCCCTGAGCAGGAGCATTAAGTATTTTATATGCTGGCCTATTGCTCCTGCCCCTGCATTTTTTTTTTTTCTGGTGTTTGATTTAATCTCATATTCTATTCATCCAGGTCCAGAGAAACAACAGGCTAGACTACATGTAAAGTACAAATGTGCAGGAGGCTATACCATCTAAATCTGTCCACACTATGTACATCAGAACTGCTTACTTACTAACACATTCTCAGAACATGTCTCCATCCTTAAGCCGTGCATGGCTGCATTTGCTAGGGTTTAGGGCAATGCTAAGGTAACTCAGAAGGTACAGTGAAGTGACCTGTGAGGAGTATTTATGACTTCACAAGTTAATAACCTTACTGTTTCAAAAGACAAAGATGTTGATCCTTCATTTTAAAGCTGTTTACAGTTCATGAACTGCATTTACATATAGTGTCTCAACCCCTGAGAGCTCCGGGAGATTCCTGTACATAAGCTCTCTGGGCAGGGGAGGAGAATTAAGAACATTTGTCAGGACTGTGTCAAAAATGTGAAGTTAAAACCCACAGGATCATTCTTTGTGGCCACAGGTCAGCACTACCAGGGCCTTCTGTAAAGGATCTCCCAACAACCATCCCGCACAGCCCGAGAAGCAGATTTAGTCTCCTTACCAACAGAGCCACCCGTGGACAACTGACAGAACTCAAACAAGCCATCAAATACTGGACAGTCCTCACCAACGTTGACTTGAAAGAAATAAGCAAAAGGTTAATTTCCACAATTTTTTTCAGTTTTTTATTTAGATATTTACAACTTAATGAGAAGAAAAGCAAAACAATTTAGATTCAGAAAGCTTGGGTTCTGGCCTCAGTCTTGGAGGTTTATGCTATTAGTGATAATAAGCAATAATGAAATTCATCTCAACCAGTCAGTGAAAACATTAAGAGACCCTGCCCTGGAATTCTGAAGACGGCCTCACTGTGTTTCTCAAGCTGATCGTGAACTCCTGGTTTAACCTTTCTTTAAGCCTTGGCCTTCTGAGTAGCTAGGACTATTCCATACAGCATTAAAAATCTTATAGGAAAAAGCATTTAGCAATATGGCAAATGCTGGTAAAGGAAACCTATATAATCCTCACTTGGTGAGTGTTTACAGCATGCCACCACTTCTAACCACTTTTAAATACCTGATGCACTTGTCCTCACACAATCTTCTGAGGTGGACTTCATTCTGATCTTATAAATGAAGAAACAGACTCAGAAAGAAGTGAGCAAAAGACCTATAGAATTATTTGCTGAGTACTGAAAGAATCCATATGCTGCTGAGTGCTTTAGATACCTGATCCATTTATCCTCACACAATCTTCTGGGATAGAGTTTGGTCCAGCTCTATAAATGAGGAAATGGGCTCAGAGAAGTGAATGAACTGCTAATAAATACTGGAGGCAAAATTCAAGGCTTATGATTTGCTGCTGCCTGTCCTGAAGTCCCTGAGGTAATGGATCCTGGTTCCTTCAAAGTGCTTTATACACACACACCCTCATTTAGTTCTCACAACTCCAAGAGCTGACAGGACAGGACCACTGTGCACTGGAACAAGGACATGCAAAGAAGGTAAGTGACTTGCTAAAGGTCCTATGACCAGGAAGTATCAGAATCAGAATAGGACCTAGGTGTCTTGACTATACCCAAGTGACAACTAGAGTTATTTCAAGCCCATGAGGTAAAAGTACAAAGCAGGGCATGAAGTAGAAACATGAAAACACTAATGCAAATTAAAAAATCAAGCTGACAGGAAGCAGCCCTGAGGGCAGTGTCCGAGGAACCCCAGGCACCCACAAAAGACAGAGGACACTGACTGAGGTCAGGGGAAGAGCAGGCTATCCTTACTCTCTGGGGCTAACCTTACTCTCTGGCCATCTTTATCATAAGTGTTCCCAAAGCAGAGCTTTGGGCAGAAGAGGCTAGGCAAGGGCCATCCTGTTTTCTGGTAACATATTAGGACACAACTATACTTGTTTTTTGTTTTGTTTTTCGAGACAGGGTTTCTCTATATAGCCCTGGCTGTCCTGGAACTCATTCTGTAGACCAGGCTGTCCTCAAACTCAGAAATCCGCCTGCCTCTGCCTCCCAAGTGCTGGGATTAAAGGTGTGTGCCACCACGGCACAACTATGCTTGTAACAACCTCCAGAATTCCCAACTGAGTCAGCAGGTAAAAAAAGTGCTTGCTCTGTAAGCCTGGTGACCAGAGTTCAATCTCTGTAGCTTACAGAAAGGTGGAAGGAATCAACCCCCCTGCCCTCCACCCATACACTGTTACAGCCCCACAGTGCATACACACATAGAAATTAATTTTTTTTAACATTACCAATCCAGTGCTACTGTAACTAGAGGAGTTCCCCAATTCTGGTGCTTAGGGAGTAGGCAGTGGGTGGCTGCTCCTCATTTTCTAGGTAAACACTGGGAAGACGTTATATCAATAAGAACTTTGGTCCCTGGGGGTCAGGCTATATATTTAGGAGCAAATAATTCCCCCTCTGAGTGTTTCCTTTAGGTCCTGGTACTTGAGTTTCCAAAGGCTGGTTTATACTCCCTCGTGGGGATGAGAAAAGGATTAACCTTCAGGATCTAATTGGACATATAGCTCACACATCAGCTCCCACTTGTAATCTTACCACCTGGGAGGAGGAAGGAGAATGATGAAGATTTCAACTTAACTACATAGTAAGTTCAAGACCAGCCTTGGCTCCATGAGACTTTCTTTTAAGAAGCAGCATCTTTGGAGACAGAGCAAGCAAGGAAGGCATGGCTATGGCTATAACATCATCACTCAGGAGGGTCTCTGTAAGTCTCAGAGCAGCCTGCTACCAAGCAAGTCTAAATAGTATTAGACTCCGTCTCAAGCAACAACAAAAGGCAGCACTGTGGAAACCTGTAGAGGATTAAACACTAAACTTGGAATACAAGCTACACCACCTCAGCAATAGATTCACTGAATGGAGGAGGGGAGGGGAGGGGAGGGGGAGGGGAGGGGAGGGGGAGGGGAGGGGAGGGGAGGGGAGGGGAGGGGAGGGGAGGGGAGGGGAGGGGAGGGGAGGGGAGGGGAGGAGGAGACTGCCTCGTATAGAAACAAGGATCTGTGCCCACTCCTCACCTTGACTAATCACATCTGCTTTCCTGGACTGGGAGGACACATGGGCTTTCATTATTTTTATACTTAAAACCTCACTGCTTTTTGTTTTGATTTTGTGAGATGGGGTCTCACAGTGTAGCCCTATGGCCTGAAACTCCTGTCTAGGCGAAATCATCTCTACAGCATGTTGCATGAAGGCTGTTATGGCATATGAAACAATTCTGTTACTATTCTTTTTTTTTTTTTTTTTTTTTTTTTTTTTTGGTTTCTCTGTGTGGCCCTGGCTGTCCTGGAACTCAGAAACTGCCTGCCTCTGCCTCCCAAGTGCTGGGATTAAAGGCGTGTGCCACCACCGCCCGGCCTGTTACTATTCAGTACAAATGCATTCTTTGTTTTGAGACAGACAGAGTCTTACTCTACATCCCAAGGTGGCTTGAAGACTCATCTCTGGCCTCTGTCTCCCAAGCAGTGGGATGACAGCACCTGGCTAGGAAATGTAGAGACACTGCTGGCTGTACTTCAATCAGGAGTCTGCAGTTTTCTTCTCCAGCCTTCCACACTGCCATGGACGGCAAGTCTACAGACAGACAGCAATGCGGCCTGATGGCCCCACCACCTTCGCCCTTAGCATGTTCTCACCAGGAGCTCCAGTCCAAAAATTACATTTATTTAGCTTCCCATTTTGATTTAAAAAAATATTAGCAGAACATCTGGTTAAGGCTGTCAAAGTCTCAAAGCAAATTTTTATATGCACCAAGAACACACAAACTAGACACTAACATTAATAAAGGGCCCACAGGTTTTCATTTCTGCCACGGCAGACATTTCAGACAGCACTTCACTAAGTGAAATCTCAAGTCTTTGCTACTTTGATTCCTGTAACACTATGAATCAAGTTTGTAAAACTTCATTAAGTCGATACCCTTATCCTGTCCAACTTTTCTTTAAGATTAATTCTGATTGTACGTTTGTGTTTTGTCTCTATGTGTGAATATGCACCATGTATGCACAGTGTCCATAGGGGGCAGAGGAGGGTATCAGATCACCTGAACAGATGGCTACCAGCTACCATGAAGGTGCCATGAATCAAACCTTTACAAAAGCAAGCCAGTGCTCTAACCACTGACCCACCTCTTTAGCCCTTTATGCCCACCCTTATTTTCAATGGGAAAGTTACAGATCTAATTTTTAAAATTTTATTTATTTATTCCTTTTACATCCCACTTACTACCCCCATTTTTTAAATTTACTTATTTTATATATGTGAGTATATTGTCGAATTGGATCTCATTACAGATGGTTGGGAGCCACCATGTGGTTGCTGGGAATTGAACTCAACCTCTGGAAGAGCAGCCGGTGCTCGTAACCATTGAGATATCTCTCCAGCCTCACCAGATCTTTTAACACACAACTTTATAATGCTAGTTTCTGAAAAACCAGAATACTGACTGGCATAGAATCTGCTCATTCTGGAAGGCCTTTTATTTTGTTTGCCTTGACATATTTGTGAATAACAGAGATAGCACATAATACCGAAAGCTACTGTTCCTTGAAGGTAGGCACGATGAACGCAGTAGCCTCAAATAGGAGAGCTGTACTACTATCTTCCTTAGAGAGCCTCAGAGAGGCTCAAAGACTTGATTCACAACATAACTGAGGAGAGAGAGCTCAGTGGGTAAAATCACTTGCAGTAAAATCTATGACTTGAGTTCAGTCCCTAGAACCACGATAGGAGAGAACCTAGTCTCCAATGTTGTCTTCTGATCTTTATACGCAGGCCATTGTGACACACACACACACACACACCCCACAAAAGGAACACAAAGGGAGAGGTGAACAGCTCAGTTGCACAGCACTTATCCAACAAGCTCAAGACTCCAGTTCGGCAAAGCCCACACTCCACACGAGACGACTTAGCAGACTGACGGCACCTCCACCAGGCTTGCCTTTCTAATGAGAGCCTATTTTGGTGACAACTAAGCTAGATCCCTGTTGTCAGCATTTCATGGAAACTCCTAAAACCACCTGCAGGAAACCAATGACTGATCTCCGTGAAGTCAGCAAGATCTTGTCAATTTAGAGAGTGGACACTTCAATCACAAAACAAAGAATTCAGGTGTGCCAATGAAGTCCCAGATTTGACCAATGCTTTCCCACAACTAAAACAATCACAGTTCTACAAATGAAGTGCGGTTTCTGAGATGGGATGCACCCTGCAGTGTAGGGGCCCAGCAGGCAGGGGTGGGGCCACCTCATCTCAAAGATTACATCATCTAGTCTGTCCTTAAGTTTGAGCAATTATAACTGGACAGAATCAATAACCACGCCGGGCGGTGGTGGCGCACGCCTTTAACCCCAGCACTTGGGAGGCAGAGGCAGGCGGATTTCTGAGTTCGAGGCCAGCCTGGTCTACAGAGTGAGTTCCAGGACAGCCAGGGCTACACAGAGAAACCCTGTCTCGAAAAACCAAAAAAAAAAAAAAAAAGAAGAAGAAGAAGAAAAAAAAAAGAAATCAATAACCATCTAGCTCATGGCATCCTACAGACAGGTCTTAGGGGAGTACCCTGTGTGGTTAGTTAAGAGCAGGACAAGTGTCTACACTGCCTGCTTCGCAGCCCAGGGCCTTGCCAATTACACTCACAGCATTCCTGGAACAGCATAGGAGCCCTAACTGGGCAAGTCCAAGTCTATTATTTACAATCAGGAGACAGGAAAACCAGATGAGAAAAGAAAATGCATTGGCGCCTTTGGGGGACAAGACACATCAGTTGTGAACTAAATAGGGACCAAAGGGTGGTACTCTCCATGGAAAAAGAAACCCAATAGGGAGCTTTGGATCAGGGTGTGAACGGAACATACTTACATCTCTGCATCTGCTTGCTGTACTCAGACATATTATCTGGGCGAATAGAACGCAAGAATTTAATGTAGTCATCACTGTGGTACTTGGTCATCTCCTCAGCATTGGCTTTGTGAGGACGCTAGAGGATGTAGGAAGAAAGGGCAAGTTAGCCTTGACCAATGTCACTTCATTCTTCTAGATGAGTCACTTGGACTCTGCTCCTGGGTGCTGAGATAAAAATGTATGCCAAAACACCAAGCTAGGAGTTTGTTTTGAGAAGGGCAGTGGTAGTTTAAGACTTTCTCTTGGTTATCCAGAAACTTGCTCTGTAGACCAGGCTGGCCTGGAATTTGGGGATCCTGGTGTCTGCCTTTCCCTCCCTTAGTGGTGGGATTAAAGGTGTGTGCTGCCATGCCTAGTCTGGGAACCTTTTATAAACCATTGCACTAAGAATTCTCACCAAGTCTTTTCCACTAAAACTTTTTTTGACATGTTTCAGGTTTCCTGATGATCAACACTATTTCCTCACAACATCACTTACTGTACTGTACTTTTGCTTACACTTATGTGCACCACCTATGAACAGAGCCTATGGAGCATTAGATTCCCTAGACCTGGAATCCCAGGCAGCTGTGACAGCACCTGCCATGCGGATGCTGGGAATCAAATACAGGTCCCCTGGGAGAGGAACAGCGGGGTCATCATGGAATTCACGTTGACCTCAAATCCATGCCTACCTCAACTTGACTGCTCAGCTTAATTCCCTTCCTTCTTTTTAACAGAGCACCGTGATGCAGACCTCTATCTACTACAGCACTCAGGGGGCAGAGGAAGACGAGAGAGCAGACTAGAACTACACAGTTCAAGTCTGACCTAGAGTATAAAACTTTTTTTTTTTTTTTTTTAATTATTTTACTTACATTCCAGACCGTTGCCCCAACCCCATCCTCCCTCCCGCCCTCTGCCTGAGAGGTTGCTCCCCCAACCTCCTAACCAGGCAGCCCCATTCCCTGGGGCCTCAAGTCTCTTGAAGATTAGGCGCATCTCAAATCTTCTCCCACTGAGGCCAGACCAGGCAGCCCTCTGCTATATGTGTTGGAAGACTGGCTTTAATTTTAAAAAGGCCTCAAGAGACAGAGTCAGGTAGATCAGAGTTGAGGTCTGTGGAGGAGTTCCAGGCCAGGAGGGGATAAAGAAGCCCTGTCTGGGAAGGTAAACAAGCTCTCTTCTCCCCATCCTTTATAAAAGGATCACCTTAAAGATGCCTGCCTGTCTTGTCTATAGTTTAAACAACTAACTTTTATTGAGTGTTTATTCTGTGTCCTTCATGCGGATAATAGTTAAAGCTTATACTAGTGTTGCCTCCCCTTGCAGTAGAATTTTGTAATTACAGCAGAAAGGGTTACACTGGTGGTACACTTGACTGGAAACGAATATCTGACTCTAGGCACTACTTTGGACTTCATTTTTTTATATATAAATTTTATTTATTGTATGACTACTCTGCTGCATATACATCCACATGCCAGAAGAGGGCATCAGATCTCATTACAGATGGTTGTGACCCACTATATACTTGCTGGGAACTGAACTCAGGACCTCTGGAAGAGTAGCCAGTGCTCTTAACCACTGAGCCATCTCACCAGCCCTTCAATTAATCCTTAATGTGAGGAAAAATAAAACACCCAGAGGCTAAGCAGAGTAACTCATATCTGGAATCACAGGGCTCAGGAGGCTGGGACAACAGAGGGAGCCCAAGGCTAGTGAGGGACATGTAACAAGTTCCAGGCCAATTGAAGGTACAGAGTAAACTAATTTCTCAAAAGCAAAGATGTGCCTTTAATCCTAGCACTTGGGAGGCAGATACAGGATCTCTGTGAGTTCTAGGACAGCCAGGGTTACACAGAGAACCACTGTCTCAAAACAAAACAAAACCAAAAAACTATCACAGGCTTGTTTTGCTTTACGTTTTTAAGCTTCCTCTGCCATGTGTGTACACATGCGGGAATGCCACAGTGCAGGTCAGGGAACACATGCAGGACTCGGCTGTCTCCTTCCACTATGTGACCCTGGGTATTGGGCTGAGGTCCTAGGCTCCAAGTGTCTGCACCCTAAGAACCATAAACAGTAATAAACTAAGTAACCCCTTATCCTCTTGGCAATATCAGCAAAGCTCTGTTGTGGCTCTCCCTTCTAGATACTACATAAACCCTAACCCCATTTTGGTCTGTGTTCTGAGTTAAAGACTGTTTTTTAAAGATGGGGCCTCAATATTTAGCTCTAGCTGTCCTGGAACTCATTTTGTATACCAGGCTGGCCCTGAACTCAGAAATCTGCCATTCGCCACTACACCAGCTCTATCCAGGAATCCTAGAAGCACTTTAAATCAGTTGGACTAAACAATTTCCTGTTTCAGGGCCAGCAGCATTCAAGTTCCACTTCACTTTCAGAATTTCTCTTCTACCATTTCTATTAATGAAACCAATATCCAGTCAGGGTGAATGATCTGTGTCATTTAAACTCTGGATGCAAGCCTATACACAAATAATTGGTATAATTGAGAATCATGTTGAAGGCTAGTCTGTATTACACAGGGAATTCAGGGTAGCCTGGGCTAACTAGCAAGACCCAACTTCAAGAAAGAAAGAGAAGAAAGGGGGTCAATGAAGAGACAGCTCAGAGGTTAAGAGCACTGGGTACTCTTCCAGAGGACCATGGTTTGGTTCTCAGCACCTATATGGCAGCTGAAAACTGTAACTTCAGTTCCAGCAGATCTGATGCTCTCTTTTGACCTGCAAGCACACTGCATGCACATGGTGCACACATATACATGCAGCCAAAACAAAAACACCCATACAAATAAAATACAATATAAAGAGCCAGATATAGTGGCACTCACCTTGGAAACATACCAATTTGTTTGGGCATTGATAAACAACCGTCCAAAGGATCAAATTACAAAATCCATTAAGGCTGGAATTCTGCTAAGAAGCTTCTAGAAAGGGATTTTCCCTCTTTAATAAGGAGGAAAGGACTGGGAGTTAGCTCAGATGTCCTAGCACTTTCCTAGCATCCACAAAGTACAGTGCAACATGGACTATGTGCAATGGCTCATGCCTGTTACCCCAGTACTTGGGAGAGGGAGGAAGGAGAAAATCAACAGTTCAAAGCCATCTTCCTCTGTTAATTTTCCCTCCTTGCTTTCTCAGGCATCTATACTGGCTCTGAAAACCAGACAAGGGCATCTGGGAGAGAAGCTTCATCCACTTTCAATCTCTGAATCCCTGAGGATGTTGCTGTTGCTAGTTTACTCAAGGCATGAAGACAGCCACTAAAAGCAGAGTGTGCCATCGAGCCTGTCTTTTCTGCTGGGATAATCCCAAAGGAAACTGACCTCGCTATTTTGGTTATTCCTTTGATTTTTAAATTGTATTTTTTTAAATATTTATTTTATTTATGAGTACACTGTCGCTGTCTTCAGACATACCAGAAGAGGGCAGTGGATCCCATTACAGATGGTTGTGAGCTACCATGTGGTTGCTGGGAATCGAACTCAGGACCTCTGAAAGAACAGTCAGTGCTCTTGACCACTGAGTCATCTCTCCAGCCCTGTATTTTATTTTTAAGACATTTTAAAGGTGTCTCTATGTAGTCTTGGCTAACCTGAGACTTGATATGTAGACCAGACTGGCCTTGAACTCACATAGATCCAATTACCTCTGCCTCTAAGTACTAGTAAAGGCATGCACCACTACTCCCAGCTAACAAGTACCTGCCTCTGCAGAGTAGGCAGAATACTTAGTGGACATGAAGTTCTAGGTTCAATCTTCAGCACTGCATGAACTGGACATAGTAGCGCACGCCTGTGATTCTGGCTTTGGGAAGATGGAGGCAGAAGGTCTGAAGCTCAAGGTCATCCTCCACCACAAACTGAGTGGGAAGCCAACCTATGACAATATATTTGGGAGACCAGGGCAACAGGACTAAGTTTGGGGCCAGTTGGGGTTACATAGTCAACAAAACCAAAAGCTCCCAATTTGTTCCTCACTGCCTGCAGAAGAGGCAAACTGAGAATTGAGCCAAATTTAGTCTACAGATATATTAGTATTTTTACATATATGCTAAAAAATAAAAACAGATCTGGGAATTATAGCCAAAAATTAAAACAAAGACAAAATCTTGAGCCAACATTTTAAACTTAGGAGGTATTATATAATCCAAAGTTCCAGTTTTTCTTTTAAAATTGGAAGCCCAGACAAAATCAGTTAGAGCTGTATGTGGAAAGAAGACATGAGTTTACACTGAGGCTGAAGTACGCTGGAAGTAGAGCACTCAAAGACAAAGTGTTCAAGCTCCTCAGCACTGCATATGTGGGAGCCAAGAGGATCAGAAGTTCAAAGGTCATCTTCAGCTATGTAGTTAGATGTAGACAAGCCTGAGCCCCTAATTCAAAAACAGTCCACACTCCTCCTTTGTTTAGTTTTGTCTGTTTGGTTTTTTATTTTTCAAGACAGAGTCTGTCTGTGAACCCCAGGCTGGCCTCACCTCAAGGATCTGCCTGCCCCTGCCTCCTAGGGGGCGTCCCCACTACCCAGCAGGTTTGTTGAGGTGTTTTTGATGGGACAAGGTTTTATTCTAGCCCAAGTTTAGCTTGAGCTCATTTAAGACTGTAGCCCAGGCCAGCGCTGAATTCCCAGCAAGCCATGCTGGGCTTCCATGCTTGGCTTACTGTGCACTGACTGAAGATTTTTACTTTCTCTGAACACCATATCATCCTCACTTCTGTTTGTGTCTATGTTCAACCCTTGACCTGGGTATCAGTCCCTTTGTGAATACTAGACTAAGTTCTGGTCGTTTTCATTCTTTGGAGACAGGGTCTCCGGTTTCCGCTGGCTTTGAATTGACTCTACTGCTGAGGGTGGCCTTGAAACCCCAATCCTACCTCTACCACCAAAGTGCTAGAAGCACACAGCTTCACACCCTCAGCCTTGGCTTTCTAGTCAGTTTTAAACCTCCTACGGCTCCTCCTGTCTTTCCTCCTCACTGCTCTGCCGTTAACATTAACTGTTGCACAGACATACTGTGGTAAACTTGGTTAGCTTACAAGTATGTATTGACACTAAAGTGCTTAAAAATAGAATCTTCATGTACTTGCCAAATAATAGCCACTGAATGAATGAGCAGCTGAAAAAGGAAAATAAAGAATGCATGCAGGGAGCCAGAGCTGATGAGGGAGGGGCAGCTCTGATAACTCACATAGATTTCCATTTTCCGGTAGAGACCATAGTTGAGCAGCAGATTGTGCGTCATGCGGATTCGGTGAGGCTTCATCGGATGCCCTTGTCCATAATAGTAGTTTCCAACGTCCCCTGAAAAAAAGAAGACAGCTTATTATTTATTTTGGTTTCTTGAGACAGGGTTTCTCAGGGGCTGGAGAGATGGCTCAGTGGTTAAGAGCACTGACTGCTCTGATCTTCCAGAGGGCCTGAGTTCAGTTCCCAGCAATCACATGGTAGTTCACAATTATCTGTAATGGGATCCGATGCCCTCTTCTGGTGTGTCTGAAGACAGCTACAGTGTACTCATGTACATAAAATAAATAAATAAATCTTAAAAAAAAAAAAAAGGGAGAGAGAGACAGACAGACAGACACAGAGTTTCTCTGTGTAGCCCTGGCTGTCCTGGAACTCACTCTGTAGACCAAACTGTCTTCAAACTCAGAGATCCACCTAACTCAGCCAAGTACTGGGATTAAAGGCATTAAAGAGATACCCTTGGGTTCTCCAGTTTGTTTGTTTGTTTAAAGATTTTATTTTCAATTACACATAAATATGTGTGGACATGTGCATGCCAGAGCAGGTGTCTCCTGTGAACTGCCTAATATGGGTGCTGGGAATTGAACCCTGGTCCTCTTGAAGAACAGCCAGTGCTCTTAAGTGCTGCACTGCTCTTAGAGAAGCAGCTTTAGTAACACAGTTAAACACTCTCCTGGGAGAACCTAGCAAACTCCCAGGACTCTAACGCTCACTTCTAGTTTCTAGGCTTCTTCCCCACAATGAATAAAAGTAGCGCTGGGGTCCCTACATAAGTCTAGAACACGAACACACACACACACACACACACACACACACACACACACACACACGATAAAACCGAAGGGGAAGAACAGGCGGTGTGCTGACTCAGCTCACCACAACTCTACAGAATGCCTTTCCCACCACAAAAACCACTCACTACTACCTGGAATTATAACCCACAGCCTACAGATAAAACCAAACTTTCTTATTGCTTATTCCATCTACAGAAATTGCTTCTAACTGGTTCCTGGCCTTCGATTCAAACCATCTGCCATATTATGACCAGTTATTTTTCTTAATACACAGCTCATAACAACCCCTACTTGCTTAAAAAAAATGTTATGCTCCTCTTGCCTACAGGCTATGACTTCAATAGGCTATCAGTCAACGTCTGTTCAATCTACTTTGTGCTGGCTAGACTCTGACACAAACTATGGTCATCCGAGAGGAGGAAACCTCAATTGAGAAAATGGCTATGGGCCAGCCTGTAGAATATTTTCTTAATTAGCAATCAATGACGGAGGGTCCAGCCCATTGTGGGTAGGGTCATCCCTGAGCTGGGTGTCCTGAGTTCTAAAAGAAAGAAGGCTGAGCAAGCCATGAGGAACAAGCCAGTAAGCAACACTCCTCCACAGCCGCAGCATCAGCTCCTGCCTCCAGGTTTTTCCCGTTTGAGTTCTTATCCTAACATCCCTCAGTGATGGATGGCAACATGGAAGTACAAGCCCAATAAACCCTTTACTCCCCAACTTGCGTTCTGGTCATGATGTTCTGTAGCAGCAACAGAAACCCTGACTTATACACTGCCTTTTCTGCTTTATCTGTGACTGTCCACCAACCATCACCCTGGTTGTATATTTTCATAAGTAAACTTCTGTTTGGAACAGCCTAGCCATTAGTTCATACAGCATCTGGTTTTTTTTTTTTTGGTTTTTTTTTCCGAGACAGGGTTTCTCTGTGTAGCCTTGGCTGTCCTGGAACTCACTCTGTAGACCAGGCTGGCCTCGAACTCAGAAATCCACCTGCCTCTGCCTCCCAAATGCTAGGATTAAAGGCGTGCGCCACCAAAGCCCGGCGTTCATACAGCATCTGAATAGTTAAGTAATTGCTACAGAGACCAACCTACTATATATATAGCAAAAACGATGCCAAAAATAAACCAGGTATGGTAATCTACACCTGTCATCCTTGTACCTGGGAGGCTGACATAGGAGGCTAGAGGGCTAGCCTGGGATATATGATGAGCTAGTGTCTCATGAGTTTAGGGCCAGCCTGGTCTACATAGAAAGTTCCAGGTGAGACAGGGCTACAAAGTGAGACCCTGTGTCAAAAACCAAAAACTAAACAAAATATTTCCTACCTAGCCCTTCACTTCACAGACAATGTCTACCAGTCTGCACTCTAGACACACCAGATTAACAGCATTTCACACCTTGATCCAACAGATCATATCCTCAGTTTGAACAGTTCCTCAAACCTGGGCTAGTTCTCTCTTTGATGTTTCAAATGTACTATTACTAGTGCACGTGTGTGACTGAGCTATGCAGTCACATACAGCACACATGGGGGTCAGGGACAACCTTCAGGAGTCAATCCTTTCAGCTCTCACACACAGCTCACCAGGTTATGTATGGCAAGCTCCTTCTTTACCTACTCTTTAGAACATTCTTTGAGACAGGGCCTCACCATGCAGTCCAGGCTGGTTAAAACTCATTCTCCTGCCTCAGCTCCCTGACTGCTGGGATTATGGGCTCATGCTACCACAGTCAGCATGTTCTTTTCTCCTGATGAACTGTATGCTACGCTACAAGGACCAGCTCCAAACACTTCATAGATCAGCGACTGAACTTTCTCTGTACATGAGCTCTATGTGCAGCTCCTCTATCAGTCATCTTGTATTTACATATTACTTACGTTCACAGAATTGAAGGCAAAGACCATGTACTATTTACACCATGAGCTCAACCAGCAGCCAATGGATTATTAATTATTAAACTTAGAGAAATTAAGTGCCTATGGTCACAGTTATCAACTGATCTGGAAGTCCACTATTTGACTCCAAATCTGGGACAGAGAAAGGCACTGAGGTTCCTGGGTACCTACTTCAAGTCTGCATTTAATCTAGAGAGCTCTATGAAACCAGGAATGTGGCTTGCTGATAATTACAGCACAAGCAGATAGAAGGGGAGGGGAGTTCAAGGCCAGTCTGAAAGACAGATAGACCCTGTCTCTACACACAGTTGAATGAAGACGTCGGTCTATGTGATGAAAGTCCTTACACAGTACTCTAAACACAAATGTTCATTTTGTTGTTTTGAGAGTGTCACATGGATCAGGCTGAACGTCCAGCAATCTTTCTGACTCAGTCTCCCAAGTATGGAATTACAGGCTCAAGTGACCACTCCCAGCTTAATGGACTTTAGTTGGGCTACTTTACCAAAGACCAGGCTGGCCTCAAACTCAGAAATCCGCCTGCCTCTGCCTCCCAAGTGCTGGGATTAAAGGCGTGTGCACACAACTTTTAATCCAAACACTTGGAAAGCAGAGACAGGCAGGTCTGTGATTTGGAGGCCAGCTTGGTGAATGCAGGCCCACCAGAACTACAAACAAAATTCCTTCATTTAGACAATTTAACTTTTTGCTTTGTCAGTACTGGAAATCAAATTAGAGAACCATACACTCTAAATGTTCTTTCTTACTGCTGCTCTCAACAGAAACTGTTGTTTTAGTTTTCTAGAAAGCCAGGCAATGGTGGCACACAACTTTGATCCCAGGACTTAGGAGGCAGAGACAGGTGGATCTCTGTAGGTTCAAGACTAGCCTGATCTACAGAACAAATTCCAGGACTACACAGAGAAACCCTGTCTCAGAGGAAAGAGAAAAGAAGGAAGGAAGAAAAGGAGGGAGAGAGAAAAGGAGGGAGAGAGAAAAGGAGGGAAGGGAAAAGGAAAGTGGCTTACAAAAGTGACTTACCTACTACAGCAAACCTAACAGGCAGAGTCAAATGAATCCCAACTGGGAAAGGAACTTAACCTGACTGAAGTCTTTCTACTTTTCCCGACTCCCTTCTTCACAACTGCTCAAGTTCCTACTCTCCAAAGTCCGACATCACATTCCATGAAAGGAATATTCTTGTATTCACTGTATTGCATAGGCTAGCCAGAAACTCCAAGGTCTTTTTGCCTCTGCCTCTCAAGATTACAGGGAAGCACTTCCCTGATGGCTCAAGAACATTCTTACTTCACCTTGAGGCTTTCTAGCACTTTCTCCTTCTGCCTTCAAACTTGCCTACACTTGACCATTTCTTTGTCACAAACCCAACTGTGGACTAGCAGGCCTGTGGACCTGTGTGGACTCTGGCTTCTGCCTCAAGTGTGCCCTCCATAGTCTCCACTCCATCACTACAACCTCTCTTTTGGTTATTTTACGGTGCTTTTTTTTTTTTTTTTGGTTGTTCAAGACAGGGTTCTCTTGTGTAGTCCTGGCTGCCCTGGAACTCACTCTGTAAACCAAACTTGCTTCGAATTAAGATACCCAACCCCCAACCCATCTCACACAGATGGGATTAAGGTGTGCCACCACCCACCACCCAGCTCTAAAGACTCTTTCAAGGCCACAAAACAAGACCTTATCTCTTAGATGAGTGTAGTCGTACACACCTTTAGTGCAGGCACTCTGGAGGCAGAGACAGGTGGATCTCTGTTAATTCCAGATAGGCAGAATACAGAGACCCTGTCTCAAAAATAAATTGCAAACTGAAGCATCCTCTTCTCTCCACTTCTTCTGAATCTGCCCCAATCCCTAACAGCACTTGTTCCATCAGGGAAACAAGGCCAGCCTGGTCTATAGAACCAGTTCTAGGACAGCCAGAGAAATCCAATCTTGGGAAAAGAAAAAAAAATTGTCCCCAACTTTTGTGTGTGAAGTTTTGCCTGCATGTATGTCTATGCGCCACATTCCTGTCTAGTACACAAAGCCTGAAGAGGTCATTGGAGCCCTTCCAACTAGAGTCACAAATGGTTGTGAGCTGACAGGTAGGCCCTGGGAATTGAGGGAAGCACCTCAGTAGGAAGTGCTCTAAGCTACTGTGTGTCTGGCATGCATACCTATGAGTGCAGGGAAGTGTGGAAGCCAGAAGAGGGCGCTAGTCCCTGCAGCTGGAGTTACAGGCCATCTGTGAATCACCCATTATGGAGCCTAGTAACTGAACTCTGTCCTCTGCCAGAGCAGTATGCACACTACCAATTGCTGAGCCATCTCTCAAGGCCCTCCTTTCTCCAAGTAGCAAAGGAAGGGAAACTTCTTGGGGGCTGGGGGGAGAAATAGGGCTGGCCTTTAACCCCAGCACTTGGGAGGCAGAGAAAGGAGGATCTCTGTGAGTTCAAGAACAATTTAGTGGTCTACAACACCAGTTCCAGGACAGCCAGGGCTATACAGAGAAACCCTGTCTCGAAGGGGAGAAAAAAAAAAAAAGGGAGGGGAAATTAGGCAATTCTATTATAATCTCAAAAAAAAAAAAAAAAAAAAATCATGCCTATTATACACGACCCAACATTTTAGGAAGGATACGGAGATTTTTCTCCAAGAACTATATTATCTACAAGAAGCAAGAAAAAAAAACACAACTAAACAAAAAAATGAGGCTGCTGGGCACAGTGGTGCACCCCTTTAATACCAGCACTGAGGAGGCAGAGGCAGGGGGTCTCTGAACTCAGAGACCAGCCTGGTCTACAAAGCAACTTCCAGGGCAGCCAGGGCTGTTACAGACAAACCCTGCCTTGAAAACAAAACAACAAAATAGAAACAAGAAGAAGGCAGTCTTGGTGACTAAGGCCAGTCACCCTGCAGCAGTGGACAAGGCTGACACAGGAATGTGGCTAACAGTTGACAGACAGCGCGGAGAAAGGGCACTAGAGCCACTGAAGCTCCTTAGTTCACTTCTTTAGATTAAAACAGGCCGGGTTGTAGCACAGGCCTTTAATCCTAGCACTCAGGAGGCAGAGTAGGTCTCTTCCAGTGGGAGGCAAGCCTGCTCTACAAAGGGAGTTCCAGGCTAGCCAGGGTTACACAGAGATCATTTCCAAAAGGAAAAAAAAAAAAGTAATTTCAACATAGCTCTTCACCATCTACAACCAGAGTTATCACACCCTTTTCTAAACCAACTAAAATTACTATGCGAATTACTTTATACTGACAATTGCCAAAAATATCTGTCTTCTAAATTTCAGACCTAAATAGCCAACCACCTACTGGCTGACTGGCTAGATGTCCCCTAAACAACTCAACAGCTATTCCTAAAACACAAACACAAACTCTGTGGTGTAAGCCCGGAGTCAGCGCTCAGGAAAGATGTCTTAATTCAAGATCAGTGTGAGCTACATTTCAAGACCCTATCTCAGATAAAGGTGCTGCCCCCTCACCTTGCCGTTAGGTCGACTTCCCAGGGCCTGGTTCGTAACTCCAGTTCTTGGGTCCTAAGCACTGACACACACCTGCTCCTCTCAGGTTGGGCTGAGGCTCCTGCTCCGTGTTCTCCTACACTCAAAGATTGCTTTGCCCCAGCGCTAACAGCGAAAGGTACCTGTGATATTGTCTAGCTCCCCCTTCAGACGGGAACTCAACACAGGAAATGTGCCTCGATGAGCCCTCCAGTCCCAACAGAACCACCACCCAGGACAGAGTACGATGCTCCATGCTGGTTCAATGAAAAGTCGATTTAACAAGTTTCACCTTTCTCCTTGCATCCCCGGGGAGCCCCATTTCCCAACTAGCAACTGCAGGCCCTACTCACAGATTTGGGGGGGTGAGGTGGGGGAGGGGATATGGGTGGCCAGTCCTGCAGAACTCACCCAAAAAAAAAAAAAAAAAAAAAAAAAAAAAAGGCA
The DNA here is from genome assembly GCF_011762505.2 of Arvicanthis niloticus. Taxonomy (NCBI): domain Eukaryota; kingdom Metazoa; phylum Chordata; class Mammalia; order Rodentia; family Muridae; genus Arvicanthis; species Arvicanthis niloticus. The sequence goes on along the minus strand of NC_047662.1, from coordinate 25,007,097 downwards.
AGGGGGACATTGAAAGACCTTTGTATTCTCAGCAGGAAAAGACATCCTGGCAAACCGTCTCCATCATATTCCGATCCCCGCCGCCCGGCTTGGCCATCCCTCCAGGAGTCCCACTCCAACTTCACGTCGGATTCCCTGAGAAGCTCCGCCACCGAGATTACCGCAGGCTACCCCTTCCACGACCCCCGCCTCATCTCGGCCTCAGCCTCGACTTCCTCTCTTCAACCTCCTCCTTCAGCCTCGACTTTCCCTCAGCCTCCCCCTTCAGCCTCGACCGCCTCCCAGCCTCCTCCCCCAGCCTTTCCCCAACGCCCGGCCCCGGCCGCCAAGCCGCCGCTCACCATCGTAGTAGTAACAGACTTTCCTTTTGGTGCCCTGAGTCTGCGCCATCTTGCTCGCCGCCCGGCCCTCCCGTCAGTCTGTCCGCCCGCCCGCCCGCGGCTCCTCACGGCGTCCGACCCGGGGGAGGGGCCAGCCTCGTAGCTCCGCCCACCCTCCGGGCCCACCTATAGCCGCACAGCCCGGGCCTCAGTCTAACCAATCAGCATGCGCGGGGCTGGGCCCGGAACTCGGCGGGGGGCAAGGGCAGCTTAGAGAAGCCACCTCGGGCCCCCTGGGCCTGTACCAAAGTCCGGCGCGGAGGGGTGGGCGAGTCCGGGGGCTGTACCATCAAGTCCCGGGGGAGGGAGTCGGCCTCGTAAACTCTGCAGCCCGCTTCACAGTTGGGAGCGTGTGCAAAGATCAGAGGCCAACTTTCTCGTTTTACCGAGAATACGTTGAGGCTTCCCGGGGAAAGATGCTTGCGCAAGGTCACGCAGCTAAAAGACTAGGTTTGGTCTGGATTAGAACTCGGGAGAGAGAAATGAATGGCAAGGAACAGAAAAAAATATATATATCCAGAGGCCTACTGTAGTGGGGCAAGAGCTGTAGGCGTTCACAAGTTCTGATGGACTTTTAATGTCTAAGCTCCTTTTCAGTTGGGCGTGGTTGCCATGTCCTTCGTCCCAACACTCAGGGGGCAGAGTCAGGAAGATCTCTGTAAATTGAGGCCAGCTTGCTCTCCATAGCGAAAGCCTGATTCAAAAAATAACAATACAATTTTACAGGTAAAGCTGAAGAACTTCAGGTCTTTGTGAGCTATTCAATGTTACAAATTAAATTCTGTTTCCAATTGTACGTATTTAAAAAAAAAAAATACAAAATCCTATATGCCCAGCGCGGTGACGAAGTAGCAGAACTTGGTGTTTTGTTTTTAATTTACTGGGAGGAGTTCTCCAGTTATGGCACTCCTGAAGGGCTGGGTGGGGGCGGGGCGGGGCTGAGATGGCGATCTGAAGACAACATGAAAGAGACAAGAGTTGGTTCTCTCCTTTCACTAATTTAGGTCCAGGGAATTGAACTCGTGGTCAGGCATGGTGGCAAGCACTTTTATGCACTGAACCATATCACCAGTCCAGAACTTAATTTTTCTAAACTGAAAGCCTATGTCTTGGGGAAATTTTGTTTGTTTCTTCAGTTTTTGTTTTTAGAGACAGGATATCTTTCTGTAGCTCTGACTGTTCTGGAACTCATCCTGTAGAGCAAGCTGGCCTCCAACTCAGAAATCTGCCTGCCTCTATTTCCTGAGTGCTGGGATTAAGACTTTCACCACTCCCCCACCCCCAAACCATGCCAGCAAAATTTCTTTTCTTTCTTTCTTTCTTTCTTTCTTTCTTTCTTTCTTTCTTTCTTTTTTTTTTTTTGGTTTTTCAAGACAGGGATTTTCTGTGTAGCCCTGGCTGTCGGAAACTCACTCTGTAGACCAGACTGGCCTCGAACTCAGAAATCCGCCTGCCTCTGCCTCCCAAGTGCTGGTTTAAAGGCGTGCGCCACCACCACCTGGCAACAGCAAATTTTCTTAACCTTGCTATTACTGACATTCTTTGTAGGGGCTGTCTTCGGCCTTGTAGATGTTAATTAGCATGCTTGGCCTTCTTAGATGCCAGTAGCAACACCCCACACACACCCATACTGTGACACCCAAAATTGTCTTTAGACATTGACAAATGTCTGGGAGTGTCTAAATGACAAGAAAACCTACAGAACCACCACACCAGATCCTGAATCCATGAATCTTCAAATAGTCATTACTGATCAACCAAAAGGCTCTGTGCTGGGCTGGCTTGCTTGCTTGCTTGCTTGCTTGCTTGCTTTCTTTCTTTCTTTCTTTCTTTCCTTCCTTCCTTCCTTTCTTTCTTTCTTTTTTTTTTTTTTAAGCCACAGCAGCTGGGCATATTGGCACAGGAGTTTAATACCAGCACTGGGCTATAGATCTCTGTGAATGGAAGCCACCTTGGTCCACATAGTGAGTTCCAAGACAGCCAGAGCTACACAGTGAAGCCCTGTCCACTGGGATTGCGGTTTGTACCACAGCACCCAGCCCTTGTCTGTTTAGCGTCACTCCCTTGGAAACTGCACTGGGGCCTTTAGTGACAGGGAGGCGGTGCTATAGCGAAGGCCAGGAAACAGACTCATTGCTGCATGGCTGCTTCCTTACTGGCTTTAGGGGGTTCTACCTAGCATTCCTAGAACTCCTTTTCCATCTTTGCAGTATAGAGAGAAGACAACCCCAAAGTTTACCAGCTCCACCGCTGTCCACAATACCTACTACGGAATGAAACCATAGGTATGGAAGCATTTGTAAGATGTAGAACAAGGTTTACGACCTTACATGCCCACAGAGGCCAGGCAGGTTGTATAAATGAATGAGTTTATACTCTTATGGCTCAAATATTGTTTGTTTGCTCATTTTAAAACTTGGAGCTTTTAACATGCTTACAGAAATATATGAGCTCTCCCTTCTTTTTTCAAACATACTGCCATTTCAGAGTTTAACTTTTATTTTTTTAAGATTTATATATTTTTTACTTATATGAGTACACTGCAGCTGTCTTTAGACACATACTAGAAGAGGGCATCAGATCCTATTACAGATGCTTGTGAGCCACCATGGGGAATTGAACTCAGGACCTCTGGCAGAGCAGTCAGTGCTCTTAACCGCTGAGCCATGTCTCCAGCCCAGAGTTTAACTTTTTAAACTCAGAATTTTTTTTTTTGAATTTTGATTTTTTAATTTTCTTTCTTCATTTTCCTCTTTAACCTGAGAACAGCAGCATCAGGTTTGGTGATAAATAGCCATTAACACTTGGCTTAGGATAGTAGTGAGTGGAAGGGATCCTGGCAGGGACAGAGAATTCATGTCCCAACTAAATTTAATGACCAGTACTTTCTCCACTAGGACAGGCAACCCCCAGGAAACCAAACCTCTCATTATTGAAGAGACAGCCCAGATCTAGAGTTTTATATATAAATTCTTCCCAGTGATTTTGGCTTTGGCTAAGTGGATCATCTTTAAAATAAAGATGAAAATATTGAACCCTGAAGGTCATGCCTCTAATCCTAGCATTCGGGACCCAAATATAGGAAAGTCACAAGTTCAGGTGAGCCAAGGCCACAAAGCAAGAGCCTGTTTAAAAAAAAAAAAATATCCCTTCTTGTACTGGAGGTGTCCCTAATGTCACAAAATGGTGGAGTGTTTGCTAAGCATACATGAGGCTCTAAGGTTCTCCATCCTTAGCACAAAAATCTCCACCACTTTAGTGACATCCTTGCACACATCCAGTGTGATGGATGAGTGGCCAAAGGCTCACCTATCTGCAAGCCAGATGACCTATATTTGATCCCCAAGGGCTACGAGGTAGAAGGATAAAAGCAACTCCTGAAGGTTGTGGCACAGACACTAATAAAAACATAAAATGCAATAAAAACATGAAAAATTGGTTAACTCTCCCCCCAGACATGACCATCTTTCATTTTTCCCTCAGCACATAATCTATCTTTCTATATATTTTCTTATTAAGATGTAAGCACTGCAAGGTATCAAAGGCTATGTCTGTGAGGGCATATGTGTGCCTGTGCGTGTGTGTATGTGTCTGTGAGTATGCATATGCGTGTGTGTATCGTGCACGTGTGTTAGTGTGTGTGTGTATATGTGTGAGTGTGTATAAATGTACACGTGTGTGTGTTGGCTTTTTAGACATTGTCTCATAATTCACTGTATAACTGAGGATGGCCTTGAACTTGCTCACCTTCCAGCCTCCACTCCCCAGTAGATTATGGGGTGCTACCTCATGCGATTTGCCATGCCCATTTAGCCTTTTTGAAAATTGTATTTATCATAAAATCTAGGGCCTCAAATGTTCCTGGAACAGTAGCTATCAATACTACATTGAAACATTTTGGAAGTTAGCCAAAGCCGAAGATTCAATGCCAGCCCAGGCTACCACTGAGACCATGTATCAAAAGAACAAATAAGTAAACAACAGACAGACAGACAGATATCTATCCAAAGGGGCAGGCAAAATGTCTTAGCAGTTAAGGGAGATTACTGCTTGGGCAGAGGCTCTCAGTTTGGTTCCCAGCAGTTGAATCAACTCTACCTGCATAGGAATGATGTGAAGAAGTTCATGCAGACACATACACATACACTTGATAAATAAATCTTTATAAGTATATCTGAAGTCAAATGTAGCTCTTTACCCAGCTTTGGTTTTGATATCCCAGGATGCCCTAGAATTTGCTATGTGGCCCAGCATGACTTCGAACTTCTGTTGATCCTCCTGCCCCCTCAGCCTTGGAACACTGGGACTGCAGGCGTGAGACACCACACCTGGCTTAGACATGACCCTTCAAACGAGTAGCTGTAAAAAGAAGAAAAAAGAAGGCCATGTATAAAGGGAGGTAAGTCACTCACACTGACCTTTTAGGACTTGTGAGGTGAAGTTGGATTAGAGGGGTAAAGAACGCTGCCCTGGGCCAGAGGAATGGGCTTCGATGGTAAAGGTTCTTGCTCTTAAATTTGAGGACATGAACTTGCTACTCAAGACACAAGGTAGAAAGACAGAACTCACTCTCTAAGATTGTCCTCTGACTCCACGAGTATGCAGTCATGCACCAAGGCACCACACACACACACACACACACACACACACACACACACTTTTGTAAAAAAAAAAAAAAAAAAGTCAGACTTTCACTTATCCCAACTCTCACCTCAACTCAGGGTGGCCTGGTTTCCGGCTCCATTTGTTTGTTTTTCCTGGTGAAATGTCCCTTAGGAATGCTGGGTGCTCCTGGCTCAGGGAAATTAGGATAAGAGATCTGGCAGGAGTCAAGAGAACAAAAGAAATTCCTTACACTTACAGACCTTAAAGGTAAGGGATGCCTGGCTTTAGAAGGGAGGGGATCTCTGAGCTTGGACCAGTAGAAGTGCTAGATAGGCTCTAAAGCCATAATTTAGGAAACAAATCCTGTGGTACCATCCTACCTTAGGCTGTTACATGCTAGGAGCATTTACGGAAAGTTCTAGATAGAATATAAGGTGTGGCTTATCTGTTCTACAGGGGCAGCAGCTATGATATAACATCCTGACTTTTTCACACACACACACACACACACACACACACACACACACACACACGAAATGGTAGTTTAGAGAGATGACTCAGCTGTTAGGAGCATTTGCTGCTCTCACAGAAGACCATACCCAGCACCCCCATGGTGTCACACAACCATTCTTAACTCCATTTCCCACATCTGCTTCTGACCTCTGGACAGCACTAGACATACCCATGGTACTCACATCCATATTTGCAGGCAAAACATTTACAGACAGAAAAATAAATCTAGAAAGAAAGCTGACCTTATCTCAAGTGCTGTCTTTGTGTGGTCCACAAACTGTCCTTCTGTATGTTCTTCTGTATGGATTTTTTGTTTTCTCCCCCAGTGCCTGAGACAAGGTTTCTTCTCTATGTTTCTTCTCTAAGTTTTAGGACTCTATGCTGTAGGACTTAAAGCTGTAGACCAGGATGGCCTCAAAGATAGAGCTCCATCTGCCTCTGCCTTCTGTGCTGGAATTAAAGGTGTGCCCTACCACCACCTGGCTGTTTGGTTCTTTTTTGTTGTTTTGTGTGTGTGTGTGTGTGTGTGTGTGTGTGTGTGTGACCGAAGAATGCTACTAATAAGCTAAAAAGTTATGGTTATAATACTCATTCTCGGTTATCACAATGTTCTGAAATTCTCCTGCTCACCACTCATCCACCACCGTTACTCAGGACCAATCAGCTTAAAGGTTAGCTGGTAACACTTTGCCTAGTGAGCCAACTGCTCCTCTCCTTGCCTTTAAAGTTCGAACATGGCTCTTCCTATAAAAAGTCTACTCTGAAAGCAGACTAATGCCACAATTATGGTTTTCCTTCTTCTGGACCTGGGTGTCCAGTATTACGCTGCGTGTTCTCGTCTCGTTTAACTGAGATGGTGTACGTGGTTTGAGCGACCGCTCCCCAGACCCCAGGACTCGCCTCTCAGGTGGATTGACTCTCAACCACCTGGACTTCACACCACATGTTTTCCATGATAATCGTTCTTCCCATGTTCAGTGGAGAGGCACGCTTGGATTACAGGACTATCCTGTAGTAATACTGACAACTCACAGCAGGAGAAGCTTGGGTGGGTGATGCAGTAGCAACCCCAGTCTCTATCATTTGACCCCCACCCCCACTATCTGCCATAAAGAAATGAAGTGTGCAGGAGAAAATGTACAACCTTAATTCAACAGACTTTTATTGAGTTCCTGGTGTGTGCTAGGCATCAAGGCAGGACACACAGAGATATTGGATTGGATGGCAGCCCACTAGGAGGGCCTTCCTGGAGGCCCTCAGAAAGGCAATGGTAGACAGAGACACTCATCAATCGCAGGCCTTCTCCTCTGCATAGTTTCAGGAAATGGAATGGTAGAGGAAGAGACACCTTAGGTAGTATCCAAGACTTAGACTCACATGTTCCATGGTTATAAGACACGTGAGTAGAACCCACAAAACCACAGATGTGTATACAAGACAAAAACTGCATTATGTGTGGCACACGCACAGGCTTCATGTACAGAGTCAAAGTCCATGTGTGTACAGGTCACATGGATATGGCACAAGAATTCCATCTGCCCTGGCCAGGGCAAAGGGATTGGGGAGGGTCTTGGAACCACATGGCTTAGCACGGCTGGGGTTGGTACTGGCCCTCCGTGGCTGTGAAGAAGTCATCTAGAACGCTCCGAAGGTAGTCAAATGTGGGTCGCTCCTCTGGGCGCTCCTTCCAGCACAGCATCATGAGGTGGTACAGCTCTTCGGGACAGTTGTCAGGTCGTACCATTCGGTAGCCTCTCTCCAGGTTCTGAATGACTTCAGGGTTGGTCATTCCTGGAAGGTGGATGGAAGAAGGAACATCAGGCCTTTCATCTTTGGAAATGTAGAATCGAGGCTGATGCTAAGCTGGGATTTTCTCTTTCTTTCCTATCTTTTTTTCTATCTATCTATCTATCTATCTACCCATCCATCCACCTATCTTCTTTTTTTCTTTTTCTTTTTTGTTGTTCGTTTGTTTTTGAGACAGGGTTTCTCTATTCTATGTAGCTCTGGCTATCTTGGAACTCACTCTGTAGACCAGGCTGACTCAAACTCAGAGAGATCCACCTGCCTCAGTCTCTTAAGTGCTAGGATTAAAGATATGCACCACCACCACAGCTGGCTTGCTCTATCTATCTATCTATCTATCTATCATCTATCAATCACCTACCTAACATCTATCTATAAATCAATCATCTATCTATCAGTCAACTACCTATTTGTTTATCATCTATCAATCAATCATCTATCTATCTATCTATCTATCTATCTATCTATCTATCTATTTCTATGGTACTTGGAATTGAAAACAGGACTTTACGCACATTAGACAAGTACCCCATCATTGAGCTACAGCCCCAGCCTATAGTTTGGATGTTGAATGTCTCCACGTATGTTGTAAGCCTGTCCCCAATTCATGACATTAGAGAGAGATTGTAGAACCTTTAAGAAATGGGGCCTAAGATGGGAGTTCTGGCACACACCTTTAATCCCAACACTTAGAGAGGCAAGTGGATCTCTGTGAGTTCGAGGCCAGCCTGGTCTACAGAGCTCCAAGACAGCCAGAGCTACACAGAGAAACACTGTCTCAAGAAACCAATAACAAAAAAAAAAAAAAAAAAAAAAGACTGTTTCTCACCATCCAGCCTTGGCTGGTCTGGAACTCATTATGTAGACCAGTCTGACCTCAAACAAACAAAGATTTGCCTGTCTTGCCTCCCAAATTCTGGGATTAAAGGATGTACCATCAGGCTCAACAAACTTCCTTCTTTTTAAAAAATATTCTATTTATTATTACTTAATTACTTTTATTATTTAGTCAATTGTTATTAATTTTGCATATGATGTGTGGGCCTACATATGGGCCAAAGCACATATGTGGAGGTCAGAGAACAACTTTTTTTGTTTGTTTGTTTTTTCTTTTTTCTTTTTTTTTTCTTTTTTTTTTGTTTGTTTGTTTGTTTGTTTGTTTTTTTTGAGACAGGGTTTCTCTGTGTAGCTCTGGCTGTCCTGGAACTCACTCTGTAGACCAGGCTGGCCTCGAACTCAGAAATCTGCCTGCCTCTGCCTCCCAAGTGCTGGGATTAAAGAGAACAACTTTTTAAAAAGGGTTTTTAATTATTTTATTTTATTTTATTTTATTTTATTTTATTTTATTTTATTTGGTTGAAACAGGGTTTCTCTGTGTATCCCTGGCTGTCCTGAAACTCTGTAAATCAGGTTGGCCTCAAACTCAGAGATTCACCTGCTTCTGCCTCCCAAGTGCTGGGATTAAAGGTGTGTGCCACCATCTTCACCTTAAATTTTTATTTCTATGTATACAAGTGTGTTTTACGTGTACACATATCACATATGTGCAGTGCCTAAAGAGGCCAGAAGAGGGCACTGAATTCCTTGGAATTGGAATTACAGACAGCTGTAATTTGTTTTATGGATGCTGAGACCTAAACCCAGGTCCTCTGGAAGAGCACCCAGAGCTCTTAGCCACTGAACCATCTTTCCAGTCTCCCCAACCCTCTCAGACAACAACTTCTAAGTGTGGGATCTTAGCCAGGCCACCATGCCTTTAATCCCAACATTCAGGAGGCAGAGGCAGAAGCAATCAGATCTCTGTGAGTTTAAGGACATCCTGATCTACAAAGTGAGTTCCAAGAGAGCCAAGGGGTATACAGAGAAACCCTGTCTCCAAAAGCCATAGATAGATAGATAGATAGATAGATAGATAGATAGATAGATAATAGATACATACACATATACATAGATGATAGATAAACAGATACATACATAGATAGATGATAGATTGATAGATAAATAGATACATAGATAGATAGACAGATAGATAGACAGACGATGGACAGACAGACAGATAAAAGCTCGTTCTCTTCCCCTACCTATACATGAATACCGGAGATGGAACTTGGCTCACCAGACTTGCTCCACTCATGCCTTTAACCTTGGACTCATCTGGGAGTATCTCAGGAGTCTTTGATTGTTTTTGTTTTCAGTAATAGAATGCTGACCCACACAGATGAGGTTCAGAATACGGAACTACCAATCCAGACTGATGCTAGACTTTATTAAGGTAAGCACAGGAGCACTTCCTGCCCAATCCCCTACAGTGGACACTATTACATACTCAGTAACACACATGCCAGCCGCAGGACCTTGACTGAGCCACCTTTTTGGCGTCCTCTTCTAGAATACAGAGTAAATGCTCGTTCTTCCTCACTGAGTTATAACGAGGACTGAATGAATCAGTGCATGTAAGATGTGCCAGACTAGATGCTTTTGATAAGGTGTACCTGAGATGGTTCTTATTTGATGGCAATGATGGGGTGGTCAGGGCTCGGGATGGGATGAGAGCTCACAGCAGAGCAGTGTTGAGGTATCTCTAGCTTTTGGGACTAGGCACAGGAGATGAATACTGGGGCTGTGAGATAGGACAAGCCCAGAACTGGGAAATCTTCCAGCCTCTAACTGTGAGAGGAGACTGCGTACTTTTACATTCCTGGGATCAAATTTCAGGGCCTGTTTTCTTGGGCTTGTGGGAAGTTTCTGTCAATCTGACCTCTGAACTCGATAACCTCCTACTCTTTTCTGTGGCGTTTTCTTTCCACAGAGGTTATCAAATTCCTTCTAGAAAAATCCCCACCCCTAGGCTTAGAAGCATGGCTCAGTGGCAGTGCACTTAACTTGCCTGCACAGGGTCTGCAATTGATCCCCAGGTACATAGGCATATGCCTGTAATACAAGCACCTCCCAGTGATGTAGAACCAGGAAGATTAGGAGCTCGGGGGACATCTTCAGATTCATAGAGTTAGAGGCCAGCCTAGGTTCATAAGACATTGTCTCCAAAAAAAAAAAAAAAACCAACAACAACAAAAAAAAAAAAAAAAAAAAAAAAAAAAAAAAAAAAAAACTAATGGCTAAAGAATAAACATTCAATGAAATCGCACCCATCATGGTTGAACTCAGGATACGGGCCTTTTCTAGGAAAAGGTGGGGTCTACATGGTTTCTCTCTGTAGCTGTGAAGTCTCAGTAGAAAAGGACCAGTGCTTACTGAGCAGCTCCCATTCACGGGCCAGAGTGTTTCACAAAGTCTCTTGTGTTACATATGGAGAAACTGAGGCTCAGAGGGTGACATAACTTACTCAGAGTGATGGCTAGTAATGGCTTAGTGTGGCCCAAGCACTATTTTGATCTCATATTTGAGAAACCAGGGGTCAGGCACTGGTGGCACACTTTTAATCCCAGTATTTTGGAGGGAGAGACAAATGGACCTCTGAGTTTTGAGGCCAGCCTGGTCTACATACTGAGTTCCTGGACAGCCAGGGTCACACAGAAAAACCCTGTCTCAAATACACACGCACACACACACACACACACAAAACAAAGGTTTTTACCTCCTGTGACAGTCCACTTCTGGCATACTAGGTAGTTATGCCATAATTAAGCAAGGAAGAGCTGAAGTTTTTGAGAGGTGTGGGGACTCAGAGGCAGAGACAGAAGCCAGCTAGGAAACTAAGCATCTAATAGAGGATTTCAGAGTCATAGGCCCAAGTGTATGGAAGAGAAGCAACTAGAAGTTTCAGAGTCTGAGCGGGGGTAGAAGTGAGCAGGGAGGTATGGGTTTGCTCCCCTTCCTCATAGCCTTGGAGTTGCTTCTCTTAAAGAAAGCTTACCTGGGTAAGGGATTCGACCGTGGGTGACAATCTCCGTCAGCAGGATCCCGAAGGACCACACATCTGACTTGATGGTGAAGGTCCCATAGTTAATGGCTTCTGGTGCCGTCCACTTAATGGGAAATTTGGCCCCTAGAGGGAAGCAAAGTTAGTCCACCTGTGTGTGCTTGCTCTGCTGCAGGCAGTGAGCCTCCTCTCTGTCCCACACCTACCCTCCCGGGCTGTGTATTCATTGTCCTCAATGAGGCGAGCCAGGCCAAAGTCTGCGATCTTGCAGCTCAGCGTGTCAGACACCAGGATGTTGGCAGCGCGCAGGTCACGGTGGATGTAATTCTGCTCTTCAATGAATGCCATGCCCTCTGCAATCTGCAGGCCAGGAATAGATCACCAGTCTTTACCTCACTGATCTGTAGTCATCCCCAGCCCTTTGCCAGTCTCCTTACCTGGGCTGCCATGTCCAAAAGTTTGTTGACATTCAACTTGATGCCTGAGGGAGTCTTGAGAAAATCTACTAGGCTCCCTGTGTGCAAAAGCAAGAGTTGTTGACTTAAATTGCCCAAGAGGAAGCCCTTAGATCCTTCCAGATCCACCCAGGATCTGAAGTAGTACCTTACCATAGCAAGGAAAGAATGAGGAGTAACTGAGAAAAGAGTGTGTGCTTGGGGATGGACGGGGAGATGCTGTGCCGGGGGGTGGGGGGTGGGGGGGTGATGCTGTGCACAAGGGAGGGGATGTTCAGCATAGAGGATGGCCTTTTCCAGAAGGCTAGGATGGGCTATGGATAGAGGATCCAGAGGCTTCTTGCCATCGTTTAAGGCAGAGCCTCATCTCCGCAGCAGCCAGAGCAGGCATGGGCATGCTTCATGCCTGGATCTTCTTCCCATAGACCCATCTTTCTCCACCACAGACTACTGTTGGATTCTTCGAACAGATAGTTAGACTCTTCCTTCAGTCTCTTTGCTTCATTTCTTGTCTTCCGGAAGTTTCTCCTTTCCTTTTCCTGTCCAGCTGGACCACACTTCTACACTGTTCCTACCAGCTGTCATAAATTCTTTCAGCTAATTAGCAGGGTGATTATGGCACACAATTTTAATCTCAGCACTCGGGAGGCAGGGGCAGGTGCATCTCAGAGTTCAGGACCAGGAGAGCCAGGGTACATACACACACACACACACACACACACACACACACACACACACACACACACACAAACCACCCTATCTCAGGGTCTGGAGAGATGGCTCAGCGGTTAAGAGCACTGACTGCTTTTCCAGAGGTCTTGAGTTCAATTCCCAGCAACCACATTGTGACTCACAACCATCTGTAATGAGATCTGATGCCCTCTTCTGGTATGTCTGAAGACAGCTACAGTGTATTCATGTACATAAAATAAATAAACCTTAAAAAAAAAAAAAAAAGTATCTCAAAAAAACCCAACAAAACAGCAACAACAAAAAGAGGCCAGGGAGTAGTGGTGCACAGCTTTAATCCCTAGGGAGAGGATCTCTGTGAGTTCAAAGCCAGCCTGGTCTACAGAGTGAGTTCTAGAACAGAGAAGGCTACACAGAGAAACCCTGTTTTAAAAAAAAAGCCTGGTGGTGGTGGCACATGCCTTTAATCCCTGTAGTAGGGAGGCAGAGGACACAGAGAAACCCTGTCTTGAAAAGCCACCCACACCGCCCCCCCCCCAAAAAAAAGAAAGGAAAGAAATGAAAATATCTTCTCTATCTACATTCCTGGGGTATTTGGAAACATCCCTAAGTCACAAACTGCTTTTCTCGGTGTCCATTATCAAAATCAGGTTTCAGCTGGTTATGATGACATACACCTTTGATCAGGAGGCAGAGGCAAAAGGATCTTGGACTTCAGGGCCAGCCTGGTCTACAGAGTGAGTTCCAGGACAGCCAGAGCTACATAGAGAAACCCTGTCTTGAAAGAAAAAAGCTACCAAAAAGAAAATGTATTTGCCATTTCCATAAATCATTAACCAATAAATGGTTTGTTTCCCTTTTAAAAGATGGACAGATTTCACACTCCAAACAATCTAAACCATATAAAAACAAGGCTGGACAGGAACTCTTCCATTGCCATAGCAACCATATAGGGAAGTAACTCTTTCATTAGCACCACTATGTTTTAATTACATGTATTTATTCATAGGGGCTGGCACATGCATGTGCCATTGCACATGTATGGAGCCCAGAGGACAAGTTGTATGAGTCAGCTCTCTCCCTCTAACCTGTGGCTTCCAGGCATTGACTCCTGTTTGTCAGGCTTGTCAACAGGCACCATTACCTGCTGAGCCATCTTGCTGACCCTAAACCCGTCATTTTATAGATTAAAGAGAACTATTTGGAGCAGAAAGCAGTGATGTGATCAGCCCAAAGCCATACAATTAAAAAGCCTCAACTCTATCCAGACAGTCAGACTCTTGGATCCTTAACAAATGCACTGCATATTGGGGCTAGAAAGGTGGCTCAGCGTTTGAGAACACTGGTTGTTCTTCCAGAGGACCCAGGTTTGATCCCCAGTGGCTTACAACTATCTGTAACCCCAGGGTATCCCACACCCTTTTCTGGTCTCTTCAGGCACCAAGCACCGAACACTATGTCTTGGGTCGAGCATTCTGAGATCCAGGTGGGCATTGGAAGAAGGCAACAGAAACTGCAGATCAGAGACTATCAGAACGAACGTTCTTCCAAAGCCAAGGGGCCCAGGAAAGTGTCCTTAGAAGCCCTCAGAGTCTGGCCAGAGGAAAAAAAGCACATTCCTACCCTGGGTGCAAAAGGTAGTGGGACCGCAAGAGCGCCCCCAAGCGGCGGCTGGACATAGCAGGACACCCACCGTTCTCCATGTATTCTGTGATGATGTAAATGGGCTCCTGGGTGACCACTGCATAAAGCCTGACTAGCCGCGGGTGCTGCAGCTGTTTCATGAGGTTAGCCTCAGCCAGGAAGGCATCGGGGGACATGCTTCCTTGCTTCAGACTCTTCACTGCCACCTTCGTGTGTCCGTTGTAGTATCCTGGGAGATGGGGTATGGGTGGAGGAGTTACAGAGGTCATGATCCTGAAGAACCGCCCAGAATAGGCCAGTGTGAGAGGAAGCACACATCCCCTTCCCTCTTTACAATCAGTCCTGAGGACCACACTCACCCATCCACACTTCCCCGAACTGGCCAGCTCCCAGCCGCTCAACCAACTTCAGTGTCTCCCTGGGAACTTCCCATTCGTCCTCCCACCACGGCTTCTGGGGCTTCTGGGTCTGGCAAGGACGGCTCAACTTTGTGCACAACCCATCAGAGGCGTCTGCATGGACAAAGGAGAAGGCTAAGGCGGGTCACTAGAGACCTTGGATGCTCCCTCCAGCCCCTACCTCTCTCCACTTTCCTCGCAGGGGAAACAGACTGGCATGGGTGGAGAGACGTGGGTCATCCAACATTAGCCTGCAGGGTCTAGGGTCGGTCAGGTACTATAACTCTCATCCATTAAAGGGGAATAAAAGATGTTTGGAGGGTCCCTAAGGATGACTAGGGGGAGATACGCTGCTAGGTTGGGCACAGGGGAACGCATTCTGCCGGAGCTCACTGGTGTAATGGCGGACCAGATCGTGTAGTCCGGGAAAAGTGATACGAGGGGAGATGTAGAAGCCACCGTTGTCTAGGTTACGGATCTTGTAATGTTTCACCACTTCTCCCTGGTTCTGGTCGAAGTCTCTGACCGACAGTGAAAAGGATCCTGAAAAAAGATTGGAGAGGGGAGGAAGGAAGAGAAGAGAAGTTGAAGAGGGAAAAGAAAAAGAGACAGATTGCTTCCATAAATCAGAAGGCCACCACACCGGTTCCCTACAGCTCCCCGCCCCCGCCTACCTCCTCGCCCGGAGGCGCCCGCCCTCACCTCGCAGCCCCGCCCACGCCGAGGCTCCGCCCACCAGGTCTTCTCTTACCAGCCGTGCTTTCGCTTTCCCGAATCAGGAAGGATCCATGCGTGTTCCCGGGCGCCAAAAGCTGCCGCTCGGCGTCCTTACGGCTCAGATTCTTGAAGAACCAACTATATAAGGCAGACGCAAGACCATCGGCTATTGGTCGATTCTTTTTTTTTTTTTTTCTTGTGCAACCCTAGCGTCTTGGAACTCCCTCTGTAGACTAGACTGGCCTTAAACTCAGAGATCTGCCTGCCCCTCCCTCCCGAATGCTGGGATGAAAAGCCTGTGCCACCTTTGTCCAATTTTTCCTTCATCCCAGTCAAACATCCCCCACTCTCCGGACCACACCCTGTACTGAGATCCCTGGATGTGTTCCCCGCCCCACCCCCCTTCCCGCGGAGGTCTCCTGCTCACGGTTCGGGCTCCAGGCTGTTTGCTTTCGCCACGAAGTTGAAGGGGATGAAACCTTCTTGGCCAGTAGTCAGGGACTGAGCCTTCCACCACTCACCGCTCCTGCACCACACAGACCATCACCATGGTGCACATAGCCAACTGGAAATCCCTCAGAGTCCCCAGTTAGGCCAGGCCATCACTCCGTGGATCAAGCACTCTGGAGATTTCTACCTCATTCCAAAACCCCTCAACTAAGGCTAGAGCCTGTCAGGGGTGCAGAAGGGCTGAGGACACACACACACACACACACACACACACCAGGCAAGGTGGGTTAGAGATATACTCACTGCTCCAGGATTCAGAGCTGTTCACCCTTCTCAAAGCCCAAGTCTCCATCATGGGAGGGCTCATAGCTGTGCAGGGCGATAACCAGGTTGTCTGTAAAGATAGGAAGAGTCAAGAAGAACCAGCCTGGGGCCGACAGGAACAGTGGGATTCTATAGGCACAGGATGCAGACAAGGCGGAGAAGGTGAAGAGGGTATGGACACGAAGCATCCACAGGCTGTATTATGTTTCACATGCTGCTGGATGGAGTCACCTTGCAGCGGGGAGGCTGGTGGGAGGGAGCCCTCATAGGTGACCAGTGGGTCCCGAACTTCAGAGCCATTCCGGATGGGCAACTGTGGGGTAGGAAATGAGGCTGGGGTTAAAGGGGAAAAAAAAGACTGGATATGACCCTGGCTCCCTTCTTCTCTACTCTTTCGGTTTCTCCAGCCTGGCTGGACCTTGTCTCTGAATTCACCAACTATGTGAGCATTTGACCTTAGGAAGGTTCCTTCCTCTATCTGGACCTCTTCCGAGATGTGTACTACATGGGAATGATGATCTTTCCAGAGCCTTTCGTTATGGTCCTTTTTTTTTTTCTCCTGGATACACAACCTTTCCCCCATGCCACTCCTTCACCAATCCTATCTCCCCGCCCCCATTCCTTCACCAATCCCATCTCCCCGCCCCTATCCCCGCACCAATCCCGTCTTCCTCTTACCGAGGTCTTGCTGTCCAGCGGGACAATGGGATAGTGGCAGTGTTCACACACGTCAATGTTCTCCATCCAGTCATCTTCAGGGTTTGAGCTGCAGACACAGCCCATGATCCCTGAAGGAATGTAGAGAGGCCTGAAGGAGCTGCCCCTAAATCAGTTCCCACAACACCAGACATCCTAGAGCACTGCCCTGGAAGTTACAAAAAGTACCTGAGATTGTCAGCTCAGAGGCCCCCATTGGCGGTAGACAGAAGAGCTTCTGACTGGGTTCGCTCCGTGCCCTCAAGCAACAAGTTCACAGGGGGCCGAGGCTCAAGGCTAGTCCCCACCCTCCCACCTGGGATGGGCAAACCGCCACAGGCATCTTTGTTAGTCTAGTTACCCACTTCCTGCCTCCTCAGCTCTGCTAGTCTCCTTTGGGGGACTACCTGGGAGACATCACACACACTTTGCCAAGCTCTGGGGGGAAACCTAGATTTTTATTCCACCCTCCTCCACCAAGGAGGGTGTATGTCCCTTCTCATTACAGCTCCCCTGCCTAGCTACTGAAGATGAGGGGTTTCAAGTCCTTAGAGTCAACCCTCAGCCTCAGCCCAACCCCAGCACTCCCCTCTGGCCCCCACCTCCCCGCACAACCGCAGTCTCCTTCAGAGGGTTTCTTCATAGATGCTTTTGCTTCTCAACAGCAGAAAGAAACTACTTTGTAACTACTTTGTAACTACTTTGGGTCACTTGCCTGATTTAGCTATGGAAACTTTTTGTCAAATGAAATCAAGCAGAACCTCATAGATACAACCAGTAGAGTTGCTCTAGCCAAGTCAGAGCAGGGCTTTCTCTGAAGCCTCTGGAATCCCTGTGTACCTCCTTCCCTGAGCACTGGTCCTCAATAAACGGTTTACCATGAGGAGAAGATTAATTTTTATTGTATTTTATTTTATTTAGCTAAGGTCTTACTATGTAGCCTTGGCTGGCCTTGAGGCCTGAAACTCATTTTGTAGACCAGGTTGGCCTCAAGCTTGAAGAGATCTGCCTGTCTCTAAGTGTTAGGATTAGTAAAGGGGGGGTGCACAATCATGTTTTTGATGTCAAGAAGACCTATTCCATCCCTCAGTGCTTTATTATGCTACATACCTCCCCCCCTACACACACACACACACACAGAGCTACCCACACACTCACACAACTTGTTTTTTTTTGTTTTTGTTTTTGTTGGTTTTTTTTGTTTTTGTTTGTTTTTTTGTTTTTTGTTTTTTTTGTTGTTGTTGTTTTGTTTTGTTTTTTCGAGACAGGGTTTCTCTGTATAGCCCTGGCTGTCCTGGAAGTCACTCTGTAGACCAGGCTGGCCTCGAACTCAGAAATCCACCTGCCTCTGCCTCCCAAGTGCTGGGATTAAAGGCATGCGCCACCACCTCCTGGCCACAATTTGTATTTTGTACTTTTACCACATTCTCACCATCCTTAGACCTTTGTTTTTCTGACTTTTTTTTTTTTTTTTTTTAATTTTTAGTGTATGTGTGTGATGTGCTACAGGTCGGGTGTGGAGGTAAGAAGACAATTTTTTTTTTTATTGGTTTTTCGAGATAGGATTTCTCTGTGTAGGCCTGGCTGTCCTGGAACTCACTCAGAAATCCTGGCCATCCTGGCCTCAAACTCAGAAATCCTCCTGCCTCTGCTTCCCAAGTGCTGGGATTAAGGGCGTGCGCCACCACTGCCAGGCGTAAGAAGACAATTCCGGGAACAGGTTCTCTCCTTCCACAACCTGGATCTCTGGGGATTGAACTCCGATTGTTAGACCCATCGGAGAGCCCTTCCATCAGATGCACCATCTTGCCTCCCCTGTGTTTGTGACTCTCACACCCACCTGCTACACTCTGACTTCATCTCAGATGTCACATTGTGCCTCTCAGGTTCTTGCCTCATTTTACTCAGGCCGAAATTACTGGGTCAGACACTGAGGGTAATGCTTACTATCTACATGTCAGAACCAATGTTCTTCTCATCTTCCCTTCTCTCTAAAAAAATATTTTTATTTATAGTTGTATGTTCCTCCATATGTGTACGCATTCACATTTGTGTGCGTGGACATAGAGGTTTTTGGATACCCCAGAACTGAAGCAACAGCCGGCTAAGCGGATGGACTTGACCTCCAGAATCAGAACTCAGGCCAAAGAGCAACGGGGATTATTAACACCTGCGCCATCTCTCCAGCTGCTGCCCTACCCACTTGATGGGCTCAAGAATTGAAACTGTGTACACCCGCCTGGAAGCCTGCCACACTTACCGCAGGAGTGTGGAGACTAAGCACACATTCTCCCACCTGCAGAGAGCTTCTAATCCATCAAACCTAACCTCTGGTTTTGTTTGTTTGTTTACGTGTTTATTTTTCAGACTGGGTCTCGCTGCATTGCCCATTGTGATCAATTGGACTTTCTGCTCAGCATCTTAGGTAACTGGACTCACACTGTCATACATAACACTGACTTTCGATTTTTAGATGATCAAAGCAAGCCCCAGGGAGGCCTGCCTGAAGCCACACATTTGCAGTGGAACAAAACAAGACTTGCTAATTTTATGCTGTGTCCAAGTGAATATGGAAGCAGGGGAGATGTCTGGTTAGCAAAATCCAGAAGACCCAGCTCCAGAATCTGAAAGACCTACACTCAAATGTTAGCTGTATTTTGGACATAGTCGTGCAGGTCTGTGGTCCTGGCACTTGGGAGGTAGAGGCTGGAGGATCAAAAGTTCAAGGTCAGTTCTCATTATGTAGTGAGTTTGAGACCAGCTTGGATTCCATGAAATCCTCTCTCAGAAACAAAACGAACCAAGAACAAAACCCCTGAAAACAAACAGTAAGATAACACTAGTGTGCCTGATTTTGTCCAGACTGTTCTCTTCGTCTGTCACTGAGACTTGTCAACTCCTTTTTGTCACCCTACATACTCAGTTTACTGGAGCTTGGGAAGGCACCCACCAGCATCTTCAGCTTTACCCACCCCTGCATGGGACTATGAGAAAATGGGACCGGAGAATAACCCTCTTCAGGCTTACAGTTTTAAATCTGAGCTAGTCACAGCATCCCACGGGGCCCGGAACTTACAATGTGTATCTTCCTGGGTATTTGACTTTAAACAATGTGTACCTATATGGGGGAATAATAAAACACCCATAGAACATTAAGCCAAATCAAGAGACTTCTTCAGAGGGGTTGTGAATGTAGTTCAGTGGGTAGTGCTTTGCTAAATACCCTAAGCTTCAATCGCCAGCACTGAATAGACTTGGACTTGGTGTGTGTTACACACGTGTTCCAGCTCAGGAGGATCAGGACTTCAAGGTTAGCTTGGGAAACAAGAGACCTTGCCCCAGAAACTGGGAGGCAGGGAGGAGGAGCCTCAAGAAAGCAGCACACAAACACATTCATTCTTCTTCAACCCATGGTCGGGAGGCCATAAGCTGGGCTCATCATGGCTCCACCTGCTGTCTTATCAGCTCAATTATCTTATGTCCAGAAAGTGGCTGGCAGTGGTAGGAACTCCCAGAAGAAGATCGGGAAGTGAGTAAGCATCCTGTTTGTGATTTACATGGGCCCTAGGAAAACACAGGTTGGTTAAGCCGTACTGAGGTACCCACAGTGCACTTCCAGCTGTAAGGTGCCTTTTAGGCTTGACATTTTAGGAGGCTGTGGGAAAAGGCAAAAGAGACTGGGTGTGATGATTCAGGCCTTTAATCCAAGCTCTCAGCACTGGGAGGCAGATACAGGCAGATTTCTACTAGGTTGAAGTTAACCTGGTCTACATAGTGAGTTCCAGGCCAGCCAAGGCTACATAATGAGACATACACTGTGTCTCAAAGGGGAAAAAAAAAAAAAAAAAAAAAAAGAAAGTAAAGAAAAGAAAAAGAAAAAAGAAAAGAAAAAGCAAGAAATAAGTTTGGGGTTAAGGAGGCTGATTCAGGGGCAGGAGTGATGGCTCCTTGGCTAGGAACCCTTGCTGCTCATCCAGAGGACCTGGGTTTGCATCCCAGCAGCCACATTTCAGCTCACAACCATCTAAGTCCAGTTCCAAGAGATCTGATAATCCTGTCTTCTGCCCCCACCATGGGCTCAGGCACACAAGTGGCACTCAGACACAGAACATTTTTAAAAACTTTAAAAAAACAGAAAGAAGAAGGAGGAAGAGGAGGAAGAAGAAGAGAAGGAAGAGAAAGTTGTGGTGATTTAAGGCCTGATGGCACAGGTTGCAGGGTAGGTTACTAAGATAGGAAGATTAAGAGTTTGAGGCACTGGGCAGTGGTGGCGCACACCTTTGATCCCAGCACTTGGGAGGCAGAGGCAGGCGGATTTCTGAGTTCGAGGCCAGCCTGGTCTACAGAGCGAGTTCCAGGAAAGCCAGGGCTACACAGTGAAACCCTGTCTCGAAAAACCGAAAAACAAAACAAAACAAAATAGTTTGAGGCTAGCCTGGACTACCATACAAAACCTATCTGGGGCAAGAGAGATGGTTCAATGATTGAAAAAGCATGGCAGGTCTTTGCACAGAGCCAGAATCTGGCTCCCAGCACCCACAATGGGCATCTCAATGGGTAACTCTAGCTCCAGAAGGGCCTCAGACCTCAGGCTTCCACAGCCATCTGCACCCACATACACATAGCACCCCTCCTCCTCCCCCCACATCATTAAAAGAAGATAAATAGTTTTTAAGGGGGCTAGGGAGAGGAGAGGTGGCTCAGTGGCTAAGGGCACTCACCAGCTGCTTTTCCAAGAACAGGGATTTGATTCCCAGTACCTACATAATGGTTCATAACCATCTATAACTTCAGTTCCAGGGGCTCCACTCTCCTCTGGTCTCCTCTGACAAGAGGAATGCACAGGGCATACAGACATACAGACATACAAAAATATATACACATAAGTCTGTCAGAAAAAAACTTAAAACCAGGCAGTGGTGATACATGCCTTTCATTCTAGCAATTGGGAGATAGAGGCGGACAGATTTCTGAGTTGAAGGCCAGCCTGATCTACAGAGTGAGTTCCAGGATAGCCAGGGCTATAGAAAGACTCTGTCTCAAAAAAAAAAAAAAAAAAAGGTCTGAGTTTGGGAGGGAAGTTCAGAAGGCCTGCTTAGTATCCCTAAGGGTTTGAGTTTTATCCCCAGTGCTACCAGAAACAAAGAAATTATTAGTTTGACAACTTATATTGTTTCTTCAATGTATATCCATTTAAGTCTTTGATGACGTTTTGAACTATGGGTAAGGGCGAGGGAGAGATGATGACTCAGCAGTTTAGAGTGCTTACTGCATTTGTGGAGGACCCCAGTTCAGTTCCCGGCACCCCTATGGCAGCTCACAACTGCTTGAGATACCTTTTCCAGGGAATCCGGTGCCCTCTTCTGCCCTCTGCAGGCTTCTGTTGCACAGAAACTCACCCAGGTTCACACGCATATACATGCAGTAAAACAACAATAACAAAACCCCTTTTAAAATTTTGATCTGCATACATGCTGTATGAAGCTCTACATTCAGTCTCTAGCAGCAAAAAAAAAAAGAAAGAAAGAAAGAAAGAAAGAAAGAAAGAAAGAAAGAAAGAAAAGAAAAAAGAAAAAAGGAAAAAGGAAAAAGGAAAAAAAGAAAAACAAGTAAGAAGACGAGAGATAGGTTTGTTTTAAGGACAAGAATCAGATGGAATAGTTTTAGATGAACTGATGTTAATCACCAGCTTCATTTAAAGATAGAAAAGGGGCCTGCTTAATGGTTCAACTGGTAAAGTCGCTTGCTGCCAAGCCTGGGGACCCGAGTTCAATCTCTGAGGCTCACATGGTAGAAGGAGAGAAACAAGCCGGGCGGTGGTGGCGCAGGCCTTTAATCCCAGCACTTGGGAGGCAGAGGCAGGTGGATTTCTGAGTTCAAGGCCAGCCTGGTCTACAGAGTGAGTTCCAGGACAGCCAGGGCTACACAGAGAAACCCTGTCTCGAAAAACCAAAAAAAAAAAAAAAAAAAAAATGAAGGAGAGAAACAATTCTCACAAAAGGGTCCTCTGACCTCCATAAGCATGCTGGGCCATCTTGTGTATGCATATGCATGCACAGGCGTACATGCATATCAATGGATGGATAGATAGATAGACAGACAGACAGACAGACAGATAATAAATCGCTTTTTTAAAAAAGAAGAGAAATAATAACAATCATGTACCAGGACATGGTGGCACAATTCTATAATCTCAGTGCCAAGCAGTCTGAGGCAGCGTTGGCTAGAGAGGCTATCTAAAACGACAGAAAAAGAAACCAGGAGTGTTGCTACACACCTTTAAACTCAAGTGGCTGAAGCAGGAAGATAGCAATGATTTTAAGGCCACACTGCACTGCGGGGGGAGCCTGGGGTGTTTGTCAGCCAGTGAGATAGCCCAGGAGGTAATCTTGCTTGCCATCAAACCAAGGACCTGACCTTTATCTCTGGGACCTCCATGGTATCAAGAGACACCTAAGGTCTAGAATTTATCCTCTGGCCTCCCCACACATACCCTATGGCTCGCGCACATCCACATGCACACAGATTTTTTGAAGAGTAGATAGTGCCTGAGGTGACATCTCAGTCATGAAAGTGCTCGTCACACAGCATGAGGACCTGGGTTCTGCCCTCAGCTCCCATGTGGAAGGCTTGGTGTGATGATGTCATTTGGAAGCTCGCTGGCTGGCCAAACTAACCACAGAGCCACAGATGAAGAGATCCTACCTTGAAAGACAAGGTGGACAGCTCCCTAAGAATGACACTTTGTCTGGGTGTGGAGGTGTGTGTGTCTTTAATCCCAGCACTCAGGAGGCAGAGTAGTTGGATCTCTGTGAGGTGGGGCCAGCTGCCTGGTCTCCTAGAGTGAGTTCCAGGACAGCCAGAGCTACACAGTACAATCCTGTTTTAATAAAAGAGAGAAAAAAAAAATGGCTCCTGACCTCTGGCCTCCACACCCATATACACTCAGAGGTATCTGCATACATATGTGTACACAATGGACAAACACATATACAGAGGGCTGGAGAGATGGCCCAGCAATTAGGAATTCATACTGCCTTTGTAGAGGACCCAACTTCAGCTCTCAAATTCCAACAAGCTGTCTCCCAACTCTACTGGGATTCTATGCCCTCTTCTGTCCCCTCTGACAGACATGTAAACTCATGTACACATGCACACATGTGCATACACACATAATTAAAAAAAAAAAAACACATGCACCAGACAATAAATAGGTAATAACAACGGGAGATCTGTGAGATCGGAGAGGTTCTGTGATCTTCCCAACAGCACACTGCTGGGTTTTGGCAAGGGCAAAATCAAATCACAGCTGGCTGTCCCGGCCCATCTCCTTAATCCTAACACTCAAGCAACAGATCTTCAAGAGTTTGAGGCTAGCTGTACCTACACAGCAAGTTACATAACAACCAGGACCAAATACAGAAACCTTGTCTCAAAAAAGAACAAGGTAAAACAAACAAACAAGCAAAAAACCAAAAATGAAACAAAATAAGAACTCAGAAGCTGGGGCTGGAGAGATGGCTCAGCGTTTAAGAGCACTGACTGCTCTACCAGAGGATCTGAGTTCAATTCCCAGCAACCACATGGTGGCTCACAACCATCTGTAATGGGATCCAGTGCCCTCTTCTGGTGTCTAAAGAGAAAAACAAATCTTAAAATAAAATCTAAAAATAAATACAAATCTAAAAAAAAAAGAAGAAGAACTCAGAAGCTTCCACCTTTTATTTTATTTTCTTCTATTGTTCACCCCTGCATGCATCTGTTTACATCACACAGTTGGGTCACAAGACATCACGAAGGAAGCTAGACAGGGAACAGAACTGGAAGTGAAGATTCCTCATCTGAAACATGACCATTGCCAGGTATGGTGACACGCACTGCACCTTTATTCATTTATTTATTCCAGCACTTAGGGGGAGAGGTGAGAGGGTCTTTGTGAGTTCCAAAACATCCTGGATCCTGGGCTACAGACAGAGTTCCAAGCCAGTCAGAGCTACACAGTCTACACAGTGTTATCCTGTCACAAAATTCTCTCTCTCTCTCTCTCTCTCTCTCTCTCTCTCCCTCTCCCTCTCCCTCTCCCTCTCCCTTTCCCTCTCCCTCTCCCCCCCTCTCTCTCCTCACACACAGTTGACCATTGTACTGTCAACCAAGGCATTTTCACAAGAAATTATCTCTCTACTTGGAATGCATTGAGATCTACATTCACCTGACCAGAGAATTCAAGTCTGTGTACATAATCCAGTATCTTGCTTACACCATGCAAAATCCTGTGTTTGCTAGAGTCCCTGTGTGACCGAATAGATGGCGTGCAAAGCCATGTCTGTCTCTAAATTGTAAGGTGCTTTGTATACAAAATGTTAGTTCCACGTCTCTAGTCGTAATTTAAAACAAAGATTTCTGGGTAGCCAGATGTGGTCTAAACAGGTTAGAAACAGGGTCAATATAAAGATACCAAAGCTCAGGCTGGTGTGATGGGTCATTCTTCAAAATCACTGGCTGCTCTCCCAGGGGACCAGGGTTCCATTTCCAGCATCCACATGGTGGCTCATAACCATCTGTAACTCTAGGCTCAGGCCCGGGAGATCCAATGCCCTCCCTCACGTCCATGGACACTGAATGCATATGGTATGTAGACATATTTAATCTTATAAAATTCAAAAAATAAATAAAACAAATAAAGAGATCAACATTAAAACACTGTAAACTTCTCATTGTCTGAAATGGAAAAAGAAAAACGGCAGTCCTCAGGGCTCTTAGAATCACGGACGACAGATTCTGGTGGGAATAAAGAACCACCTCTTCTTCCACCCCTTGCTGAGTGGTATGGATTCTAATCCATCTTTCACTAGGATTTGCAATGCCTTGGTCAGACTCAAAGCAGCGGCTGGTCCACTAGGCGCTGTTTACTCATAACAAAAGGGCTATCCTGCCCCAGTGTTTCTAACTTGGAGAATGGAGTCAGAGCTGGTGTTTGGTTCCTACTTCATTAGCTGTTCTTCAGTACAGTGCCACCTGGTCAGCAGACACAGTAGCCTTGTTCACGTGGTATATGACATACAATAAGTCAGGCTGTCAAAAGACCCTGAAGCAAGTGTCCCCCGACCCACAACCTTAGTTCTTATCAGCACCAGGCTTGGTAGCCCAGGCCTCTCATTCCAGAATTCAGAAGACAGAAGCCGGTGGATCTCTGTTCAAAGCCAGTCTTCATATTGAGTTCCAGGCCAGCCAGGGCTATATAGTGACAACCTGTCTCAAATAATAGTAATGCAAATATTATAATCACAATAAATAAGAATGTATTGTTTGTGTGCATGCACATGCTTCCACACATGTGTGCATGCCACTGCATGTGTGTGGAAGCCAGAGGACACAGCTGGTTCTCTCCTCACACTGTGGAGGTTCCATGACTAGAACTCAGCTGTCAGGCTTGGCCACAAGAGCCAGCTTGAGGGTCCCTGGATTAGATTCTCTGATCCTAGAATTGTCAAAGACATCAAAATGAGTTCTGATTCTCAGCTTCACTGCCATCAGCTCCTTTTCTGCTCCAACAGCAAACCTACAGATTTATGAATCTTTTGTCTGGAATGTGTACTGGGCTTTTGGCCTGAGAGTCTTGGACTACAGCTTTACATAGGATACAGGCAGGCCAGACAGTGGTGGTGAATGCTTTTGATCCTAGTGTTCTGGAGGCAGATCTCTGAGTTCAAGGCCAGCCTGGTTTACAAAAGTGAGTTCCAGGACAGCAAGGGCTACACAGAGAATCCCTGTCTCAAATGTCAAAAATAAAACCACAAACATACAAACAAAACAAATGAAGAATATAGGAAGGCCTTTCTGTGGCAGACCTGAGCACAAGTTACTAGATGCCATTTAAAATAGTTTCCTAACTTTTTTTTTTTTTTTTTGGTTTTTCTTTTTGAGAAATGTGTCTGGAAGAGCAGTCAGTGCTCTTAACCACTGAGCCATCTCTCCAACCCAAGATTTGAATACTGTCAAAGTTGTACATGATCCATGAAAGAAATGAAAGCCACATACACCTCATCATGATACTAAAACACGAGGCTGGCAGGCATGATAAATACTTGCTAGCTGGTAAACTGACCATGCAACCTGGCTTGGAGCTTGGGAAGTAAACCATACTGCGCTCAAATTCACAGAAATCCAGCCAGGGTACAGGATTAAAGGTAAGCGGTACCAGCACTGCCCCCATCTGAATACCTTTCGTTTTCTGTTTGTTTGAAGCATGATCTCACTTAGTTGCCCAGGGGAGCCTCTTGCCTGACCATCCCCGCAGCTGAGATTACATCCTGTGCCCAAGGCCTTCCACTGACCGACACCCTCAGTCACAAGACGACTTTACTCCCTCAAACCAGGACTGGCTTAAACACAGTACTGCTTCCGGTTGGTTACCACTGTCATCAGTAAAGGATACACTGTAGCTATTGTATTCAGCATCTTAATAGTGGTCCCTGTCCTGGGTAACTCTGGGTCCACTTTGCATTATGGGAGTTTCTAGATGGAAGAATCTTACTGATAGTCTAAGTGTGACTGAGGCCCAGCTCACTGTGTCTACACCATAGTGACCCAACTCACTGTGTCTACACCATAGTGACTCAGCTCACAGTTCTATGTCATAGTGACCCAGCTCACTGTGTCTATGTCATAGTGACCCAGCTCACTGTTCTATGTCATAGTGACCCAGCTCACTGTTCTGTGACATAGTGACCCAGCTCACTGTGTCTACACCATAGTGACCCAGCTCACTGTGTCTACACCATAGTGACCCAGCTCACTGTGTCTACACCATAGTGACCCAGCTCACTGTGTCTATGGCCTAGAGACCCAGCTCTGATTTCACAATCTCTCAGTTGCTCACTGACAAAAGGTCTGTGGAATATTACTAGGCCTTCCTCTCCACACACTAGAATTTTAAAATAATTATTGCATGTATTTATTTTTGTGTGTATGTGTGTGGGGGGGGCATCCTATGGTGTTAGTGCAGAGGTCACAGGACAACAGATGCAATCAGACCCCTCCCTTTACCTTGTGGATCCTGGAGACCTAATTCAGTTTGTCGGGGTTTGCAGTAAGAACTTTATCCACTGAGCCGTTTTACCCCCCCCAACACACAGACATACAGACACTCACACACAAACACATACACACCCCCACACACATACCATCCCCCAAAACACACATAAACACATACACACATACATACAAACACATACACATAAATACAGACACATAAACACACACATACAAACATATACAAGCACATACAAAGACACACACTTACAAACACATACACACATACAAATATGCAAATACACACATACAAGCACATCTGTACAAACATGCACACTTACAAACACATTCACATATATAAACACATGCGCAGACACAAACACACACTATTTCTTTGAGATACGATCTTGCTATGTAGGCCAAACTGACCTCAGACTCTCAATCATCCTCCTGTTGCAGCCTCCCAAGACCTAGGACTACAGGTTTGAGCCACCAAACGCAGCTTAGGTTTCTGAACCCCCAGACCCTTTCTTAATTCCTGTATCTGGAAAATGAGAGTAAAAACTGGACCTGCATCTTGGACCATTATGAGCATGATCCATGACACATGGAAGACCCTGAGGTATAAAACACTTCATACAGATCTTGGTGCACAGTGACTGCTTCTGTAGGGATGATTGTAGGGATGTGGGGGTAGGGTAGGTGGGGGTATGACTTACTAAGTTGCCCAAGCTGACCTTGACCTTGACCTGTGTGTATAGCTGGGTAGGTCCTAAACCTTCAATTCTCCTGCCTCTGTCACTTAAACAGTTGGGATAACAGGCCTGTGCCACCAGGCCCAGTCACACTAAGGACTAAATAGATGAGAACAATTATCACTTGAGGTGAATGTGTGTTTCATCCTACATCTTCCGGGCTGAAACTGCCTGTCATTTTCATTCTTCCTCATGATTTTGGACACTTCCACTTGAGCTCTGTACACCAGGTTGGCCTCGAACTCAGAGATTTGCCTGCCTCTGCCTCCTGAGTGCTGGAATTTAAGGCGTGTGCTACCCCTGCCCAGCTTCTCTTTTTCCTCCTTAATATGTTTACCTGAAATAGAAATTTCACTACCATGAATGGAAAATCAGTGTCACTAGCCATACATGGCAGTTACATGTCACACATGTTAGAACATATAGGTGAGCATGTGTACACGCTCATCCATCGGCCTCCAAAACTGCTCAGGCTGTCAGGATCTTACAGACCACAAGTTGTGAGACACTGCCCCGTGAGAGAGAGCTGGACCTAAGACTATGTCCATAGGCAACAATCTCTGTCTCTGTCTCTGTCTCTGTCTCTGTCTCTGTCTCTGTCTCTGTCTCTGTCTCTCTCTCTCTCTCTCTCTCTCTGTGTGTGTGTGTGTGTGTGTGTGTGTGTGTGTGTGTGTGTCTAGAGAGAATTGATTGAGGTGTCTTCTTCAATTGCTTTCCTGCCAACTTCTTTGAGACAAGAATCTGGAGCTTATTCATTCCCATAGACTAGCTGGCTAAAGAGCCATAAGACCCCTGCTTCCCAAGCCCTGGGTTTGCAAGCATGATCTACGGCATGTAGCTTCTGTACACAGGTTCTGGGGATCAAACTTACACTCTCATGCTTGTGTGGCAAGCATCTTAATGACTGACCTATCTCCCCACCCCACCCCCCACATACCTCACCCCAGAGTGCAATTTTTTTCTTTTCTTTTTTTCTTTTCTTTTTTTTTTTTTTTTTTTTTGGTTTTTGATACAGAGTTCCTCTGAGGAACCCTTGCTGTCTTGGAACTTGCTCTGTAGACCAGGCTGGCCTCAAACTCACAGAGATCTGCCTGTCTCTGCCTCTGCATGGCGCCACTTTTGGTCATACTGCAATGTTCTAAATTGGCTGATGTATTGACAAAAATGAAGTGTGCCCCTCCAATCTTCCGGTCTAGGGAGGGCTGACAGAGAGGAGCAGGCTGGGAACAGTATCCTTCACATAGCCCACCCTCTGTGACTGAGAGGGTAAGGTGTCCCCGGTGTGTCACTTCATCTTCACAAGGCTATAAGCAAGGCCTGATGCCTGCTGTCTCTGCTCAGGACTGTCTCCAGCTCCCTACCACACAGTCTCGAAGCGACACTTTCCAGGAAGTAACGTGAAAATCACCGCCATTACCCGTTCGCTAACCAAGCTAACGTCAGAGCCCCGTGTATGGACAGGGGAGATTCCAAGATGCATCGAGCTAAGTGCACACTGTGGCCAGAAGGTAACCTGCATTCAAATATATCTAGAGGCCCAGGTTTCACGGCCATCATTATTTCACAGACTTTGCATGATTCCATGTAACTCTCATGGTAGTCCAATGAAAAAAAAAATGTCATTATCAGCCTCATGCTACAGATGCAAAACTGAGGCTGAAACTGAGCAAAGCAGTTTGCCTGAAGAACCATAGCTGAGGCTTGGTTTGCCCGCTCCAGAGGCGGGGATTTGACCTCACACTTCTCGGCCAAACCACCCGACAATCTGTCCGGAGGCAGATGGCTCCCAGGGACACATCCCAGAAAAGGGATGAAAGAAGCTGTCTTTCTGGAATCTTTAGATGCCTTTGTGCTGTTTGGCTTTAAAAAACAAAACAAAGCCAGCCATGTGCTAATTTTGTAGCAGCAAAATAAAAACAACAAACTCACCACCAACGCAAAAGCACTATTAAAAACATAACCCACCCACCCCCATTTTTTTCTTTTTTCAGATAACATCTGGCTATGAAGCCCAAGCTAGCCTCATGCTTGTCATCTGTCTCCATCTCCTGAGTGGTGGGGTAACAAGTACCACCATACTCCGTGAGCGACAATCCTTCAAGAACGTACCAACTACACAGCTCCCCTGCCCTTTCATCCCAGGCCTGGAATGGGTAATAGAGGGAAAAAAACAGTTCTGTGTCTAAGACATTTAGGAAATCCTGGATCAGGCAAAATGAATCAGGCTTTTCCTCTCCAGAGACTTAACAAGCCAGTATTGACCCTGAGACTCTCATGGGACAGTTTGTCACGGAAGCCATGTTGGTTGGCTCTGACATATTTTCTTCCCAGGTGCATCATGAACTTTTTTTTTTTTTTCAGTGCAAGCATTACAGTTCAGCATTACATATTCCAGAACCACACTGAAGGGGAAGCTATTAAAGATCACATCTTTAGACGCCGGTGCAACTTCATGGATTTAACATGCACAAGATACAGAGTTAGAGAAGGGGGAGAGGAGAAACGTTCCCACTTTACTAGAGACTATTTTGAGCCTATCTTTCTCCCACCCCAACACCCTCCTCTGATTTAAACTTGGCTTTGAAACCATCAAGCCTGTGGGGGTAGGTAGCCCTAACTCTGACTGAATGCACACATGTTTTCCTATGATATAGGAGAAGCTTTGAACAGAGAAGCGATGCATGTGAGTGTGTCTCCGGACTATTTGTAAGACGAGGTCGTAGCTATGTAGCCCACATTGAGCTCAAACTCTTCATGCTCCTGCCTCAGCATTCTGAGTGCCAGACAATACAAAATGGAGCCTGGCTGAAAAGCTATATAGACTCCTATGATAGATCCCTCCTCTCTGGTCAGAATCTGGCCTTCCTGAGAGTTTCACACCCGACTATATACAGGAAACAAGATCATCTGCAAAGCCGTACCACAAGTGTGAGGGATTGGGTGGTTCACTGTCATGCCAAGGCCCTGAATAGGTGTAATTTTTGGGTGTGAACCAACACTCTGCAGGGAGAGGAAGTGCCTAGCTTCCCTTAAGCACCTACTGTGTGTCAATACTACCCAGGGCACACTGTCATTCTTTTCTCTTTGATTTTGCCAGGCATTCTGGAAGCCAGGTCTTCGTTACTGTGTCTTTATAAACAGACTGAAATTTGGAGTGGACAAACGGCTCACCCAGACAAACGGCTGGCCTGGAATTGTTCTTGGGCCTCTCTGACGATGAAAAGTGTGTGTGTGTGTGCGTGTGCATGTGCGTGTGTGTGTGTGTGTGTGTTTACACTATACTATACCCCTGGGCTCTTGCACCTTTGACTTTATTCTGAGGTCTCTGTCTCTATGGTCCTGGAGAGCACAGGGGCCAAAGACCTTAGCTTTCTGTCCCAAGAACCTTCCAGAATGAGCCTTCTCAGCACTGCCTTGTTCAGGAAGTTTCTGGATTCCCTTGAAGGAAACTTCTCTCCCCCCTCCTCCTCCCCCCCCCCCCCCCCCCCCCGGTCTGGTCTCAACCCATTCTCTGCCTTTGTCCTCTGAGCTCTTTTGAGAAGAGACATCATCCTGAGCTCTAAGTACGAGAGACCCTGTTGGATTCGTCTCCCAGTCAGCACAGGGCTGGTCAGCCTAAGGACTGCTGTTCAAGGACCGATGAGACACAGGAAGAACCAGTGTGTTTTCTGCCCCTGTAAGGAGGCGAGAGGTCTTGGAAGAGGCTGGCATTTGCTGACAAGATGGAAAGTCTGTAAAATGAACATTTCCAGCGAGGCAACGGAAACATGGACAGTCAGCGGCGGCAGAGACTGTCTCTCAGAGTTTAGAGTTGGCCTGTGAGTGAATGGGAGGTGGCTGGTGACAAAGTTCTGAGCCTCTACCCTTTAGGGTCTGAAACAAGAATCACGAAGGCCAACATGTACACACAAATACAGCCGAGTTAAGACAGGACGGGGGACAAGGGCAAAGGCAAGGACATCCTGTCCTGACACTTGGCAGGATAGGAGAGGTGACTTTCCAGAGGGAAGTTCAGAAGTTCTTGCCCTGAGCCAGCTGTACCCTGTCCGGGATAAAAATAGTCTTTCCTCTTCCCTTCTCCCACCCCGTTCCCTAACAACTTCCCCGGGGAACACACATCCATTCTGGGTAAGTGCCCTTCACATATCTCTCCACTTCCCTGGTGACTCCTCTGTCATTCAGGATGCTGGTCGCTAAGGCTCCCGCCAATTCTCATGTGTCTAACAAACATCCTTCTCTTTCTGAGTTTTTGCCACTCAGGTCTGCCCAGGGACCAGGGGATTGATTCCTGGGGGCCCTGCCTTCAAGAGTGTCCATCTCCTCGCCCTGTGTGCCCCAGGTGGAGGAGGCCAGCTTGAGCCGTCACTCTGTCTCCAGGTCCTGCTTCGCCACTGTCCAGAATGAGGAGGTATGGGTTAAGGCAGGGTCATGGCCACCTTTGGACCTCAGAAACTGCATCCCCTATGAGCTCAAGGAATTGGACTGGTGACTGCTGATGGCCTTCTTAATACTTGACATCATGTGCTGGATCTCTGAGGAATATGCTCTTCCTGAGGTGGGGAATGATGGACAACGGACTGCAGAGGCAAGAGCCACCAACCCAGCCAACCTCCAGAAGGCATTTCTGAAAGGCTACTGTACACCTAGGGAGCCTGGCCCTCCATAGATGCAGTCTTCTGTTCTCTGGCTCCCACCATAGCTCCCCCTCCACACTTGTTCCCAGTATCCCTTACCTGCCCAGCTTGGGAGCCTTCTGGCTTATTCACATGATGCTTCTGGCCTGGCTTGGCTGCCTGGACCCTGTTTCAGCTCCCCTCGCCCGTCGTAGTCACCACCTGTCTCCTCGCGCCCACGTTCCACCCTGACTTCCTGTCTCCTTCTAAGGGCTCCGCAGCCAACCCAGCCCCAGCAACCCAACCACAAGCCTCCAGCACCCCAGGCTTCCTGCTGCCATAGGCCTAGACCCCCTCAGCCTCTTGGGTCCCATGCTCTCTAGGCCAGCTTCTACTCTACCTCTACTGAGGGAGGCACTTCGGGGGCAAGTTGAAGGGAAGGCTGTGTGTGATGCCACAGGTCCATAATCCCAGCATTCTGGAGGTGGAGACAGGAGTGGCTACATACAGAGTTCCAGACCAGCCTGAACCTCTCAAGTCCCAGACTAAAAAAAAAAAAAAAAAAAAAAACCAACCATCATCATCCAATGAAATTTTTTTTTTTAATGCAGGGACTCACTGTGTAGCCCTGACTGTTCTAGAACTTGCTATGTAGATCAGATCAGTGTTGCCTTGAACTCACAGAGATTCACCTGCCTCTTCCTCTCTGTACTGGGATTAAAGAAGCAGGTCACTATATATGGCAGGGAAGGATGTTTGTTAGAGCACTCCTCCTGCCCTCCAAGATACGCCTGGGTAAGAGATCCAAAGGGAGTCTTGACCCCCATGAGCAGAGGACAGCAGCTACAAGGTCAGCTTTCAGGGACGGGAAATGGCGCTACAACACCAACTACAGTCACGCTATGCAAGAACTAGGTGGCCTTTAATTTAGCCTCATGGCAAAAGGCATCTCTTGTTCAGAGTTGAAGCCTGGATAATATCTCTGTTAAATAGCTGGTGACAAGGTTGCACGTACTATAGTAAAAAGAGCAGTCACACTCACTGACAGAGCATATCCATGTCACCTTGAGGCACAGGAGAGCAGAGGGTTAGAGTCACGGGGCAGGCCTCTAGTGGTGGAATGTTGACTGCCTGTTTCAGGAGGAAGGCAAGAAAACCTCATACCTTAAGGCTATAGTGACAGGCTGGGGCATGGTGGAACACTGCTTTCATCCCAGCATTCCAGAGGCAGAGGCTGGCAGATCTCTGTGAATTTCAAGCCAGACCAGCTTATATAGTGAGTTCTAGGACAGCCAGGGCTAAAAAGACCCTGTCTCAATAGATGAATAGGTAGATAGGTAGATAGTAGATAGGTAGATAGATGATAGATAGATACATACATATATACATACATACATACATAGTTAGATACATGGATAGATACATACATAGGTAGATAGATACATAGATGATAGATAGATAGATAGATAGATAGATAGATAGATAGATGAATAGATAGATGAATAGAATAACAGAATAGAATAACAGGCAGGGGACAGGACAGCACAGCAGAAGATGGTAATTCAAGAAGAAGCAAGGCCACACCCCTAAGGGAGCGCATGGCATAGCTACAATGTAGCCACTGGTAGAGGATGGAGCAAGCATACTGTACAGGTATCTGTGGCAGGCAGCAGACATTCTGACATCAGCAGGAGTTTAAGAACTTTGCAATAAGCTGCCAGCAGACAGAAGTGAGGATTGTGTCCCTCACAGGCAGAGGGCCAGGAGACCAGTGATGTGAGGAACCCCAAATGGCCCCATCAGGACCAAGAATGGGTCCTGACCTCACTGGAAAGAAAGTGTAAATGTGTCACCTCCTGAGCTACGCTGAGTGAGCAGGTGGGGGAGGGGAGCCCACAGAGCATTGTTGGGGTTTGTGAGGTAGGAGCTGAAGCCCTGTGCACCTCAGCTGCAGAGGGAAGGGTGAACAGGAAATGGGGGTTGGGGGGAGAGGAAGCCTGAGTTGGAAAGTCAGACAAAGAGAGAAACTCAGAAACAAAGGCTGAGAGACACACAGAAAAAAACAAAACAAAACAAAAAAAACAGTAACTCAACTCTCAGAGTGACAGAGCCAGCAGATGTGTCTCCGGACCTGATGCACGCCCAGCTAGCCTCACTTAGAAACCTAAGCATTTTACAGCTCACCTCAGCTTCAGCACTTGCCTGTGGGGGCACGGTGCTAAGAAGCAGTGCTTGAAGTAAGGCCTCTCTAGCTGCCTGTGGGACAAGAATTAGCAGCTAGCTTGGTTTTTAAAATTTATTTGTTTGCTTATTTCTGGAATTTTGGAGACAGGGTCTCTCTCTAGGTGGTCCTTGCTAACCTGGAACTCACTCTGTAGATCAGGCTAGCCTGGAGCTCATAGAGATCTCTGCCTGCCTCTGCCTCTTGAATGCTAGGATTAAAGACATGGTTTCATAGCGGCCTGATCTTTCCATTGTCTAATAGAGATACATAGGGGAAGCCAGGCAGAGTGGTACACGCCTTTAATCCCAGCACTCCAGAGGCAGAGGCAGGTGGATCTCTATGAGTTCAAGGCCAGTATAGTCTACAGAGTGGGTTTCAGGACAGTTAGGGCTACATAGTGAGACCCTGTATGTGGGGTGGGAGGAGAAAAAACAAAAAGAAAGACAGAAAAAGAAAAAATAAGAAGGGGAGTTGATTTTGAACACAGAACTACCACTTTCTGCTTTCTCCAAGTTTGCAATTTACCTAAATCACCTGTCATGAGAGTGGTGTAAAATTTTAAGTTTTGGGGCTGAAGAGGTAACCAAAGGGGGGGGCTGGGGAAAAACCAACCAACCAAAAAAAAAAAAAAAAAAAAAAAAAAAAAACACTTCTGCTCTTACAGAAGACCTGAGTTCAGTTGCCAGCATCCACAACAGACAGCTGACAACAGCCTGTACCTCCAGCTCCAGCTAACCCAACAACCCTGTCTGGCCTCTCTGGGCACACACCATCAAAATCCACAATAAGTCTTCATTTTAAAATTTTGTTGTTTCTCCCCACTTTTGGATTTGATGAAGGTAGAGAAATAGATCAGGAGCTGTTGGGGAGATTGGGTGCCATCTTGTCTCCTGTTGTGGAGTCCCTAGTCCCAGTGACACAGGGTGGACACACAACAACAACATTTCAGGCTCCATGACAGTCTACAGAGATCTTGATGGGATTCAATGGTTTTTTTTATTAAGAAATTTGAGGCCCAGGTTCCCTCTCTCCCTCCTCATCCTGGAGCTTGGTGCTCTCTGAATTCAGTTTTCAGAAACCTAAGTGTGTCCTCCTTCCCCAGCAGGCTCCAGAGCCTCTGGGGTCCCTCTTCCTTCCTTCTCCCCAGATACTGCAAGACACACCCAAGCGCTGTCAGCAGAGAGTGAAGCGTCTGGCACTGATGTTCATGCGCGTGAGTCCCAGGTGCCGCAGCGGTGGGGCCAGAGCCAGGCCAGTTCCAGACTCCAACTCCAGCTCCAGTTCAGCCTCATCCAGAAGCTCCTGGTGCAGGTGACAGACTTGGTCCACTTTTAGTCTGTGCAGCCGGGCTCGCAGCCTGAGCAGTTGCCCTGCCAGCTGCCGGTCCTGAGCCCGCATCTCCTGCTGTGACCAAAAGGGGGCGTGAGTTTGCTAGATTAGCCTCCAGCCTCACCAGGCATCGGTCCCTTTCTGGGACTACTCTGTATAGCTCCTTCTCACCTAACTTCCTCCGACTCGGTCTCGCAGATCTTTTTCCGAATTGGTGGTTCTCAAACCAGCCAAGGAACCATTAGTATGCAAATACAGATGTCTCGTACGCCATCACAAATTAGCTGAGATGATTCACTGAGCTGAACTGGACATCCTTATGTTTGCACATGGGCTGACAGTTAATATTCAGCTCTTCCCTCCTCAGATTATAAGTGACAGCACGATCTGGCTCTACTTTTGACTTGGCTGTCTCTTCTCTTTAGGGCAATGGTTCTCAACCTTCCTAATGCTGGGACCCATTAATACAGCTTCTCATGCTGTGGTGACCCCCAACCAGAAAATTATTTTCCTTGCAACTCTGACTATATAAAGACTCTGTCTCGCTGGGCGGTGGTGGCGCACGCCTTTAATCCCAGCACTTGGGAGGCAGAGGCAGGTGGATTTCTGAGTTCGAGGCCAGCCTGGTCTACCCAGTGAGTTCCAGGACAGCCAGGGCTACACAGAGAAACCCTGTCTCGAAAAAAACCAAAACCCCAAAACAAAACAAAAACAAACAAACAAACAAAAACCCAAAAAAAACAAAAAACCAAAGACCCCATGCAAGTCTGTCTAACCCCCCAGACTCACCAGCTCCCGTCTGAGCCACTCAAGGGCAGAATCCATGGAGTCAAAGCCACAGATGGCCCCAGGTCCCACCGGCTCAGGTCTAACTTGGGCTCTGCACCAGGCCCGGCTCTGGACTCTGGCAGTCCACTCCAGATATGAGGGCCGTCGGGTCTGCAGCTGAAGCTTGGCAGTCAGGGCCTTCACAGAGTCTAGGCTCTCCTCCTCGTCCTCCTCATCCTCCTCACCCACTGCTTGGAATTTCAGCGGCCCTAGGGACATGGTAGGTCTGTGGTGACCAATGGGACAGTAAGGAAAGGCTGGCTCTTCGGCCGTACGAGAGATGAAAGAAGATGAAGTTGAAGAGAATGTGTCAGGAGTGTGTGGTGAATTCAGAAGGTGAGTAAGTGTGCCAGGCTGAGTGAGCAGATGGGTATGTGAGGCTAAGTGTGCAAGGGATGGAATTTTCCTGGCTTGCTAACTAGGGCCCACGTGATGCCCATCCGGGTGGGGGCAGGAGGAGCCCTTCAGATGAATTTTATTGTCTTTGCCCAGAATCAGGTTCCTGGTTCCCAGAAAGGAAGTTGCAGCAGGATAAGAAAAGCATCGTCCACAGCCGACTTGGCCCTGCTCCCAAGACCCAAGTCAAAGGAGTCAAGGGGAAGAGGCAGCTAACTGGTGCTCTTCCTCTTTACAGAGCTAGCCCTTCTGCAAGGCAATAGGGTCCAGGTGCCTAGCCTAAGGCATAGGAGCCCTTGATCCTAGTGCTATTTTGAGGGGACTTTGGGTAGCCCAGTCATTTCTCTGAGCCTCTGTTGTGACAGGTTGGTGACACCAAGCTTTACTCTAAAGACCCTTAGAGATTCTGTTAGCAATCACTGAAAAAGGCTCCGACTGAAGGAGCAGAGGGCAGAGCTGTAGATGGACTTCCAGCCATCCCTCTTCCTGCCATTCACAGGGTTTCGTTCTCTCTCTCTCTCTCCCTCTTCTTCTCCTTCTCTCTCTCACTCTCTCTCTCTCTTCTCTTCTCTTTTTTTTCTTTTTCTTTTTTTTTGAGAGAAGGTTTCTCTTTGTAGCTTTGGCTAGCTTGGAACTTGCTCTATGGACCAAGCTGACCTTGAACTCACAGAAATCTGCCTTTCTCTGCCTCCTGAATGCTGGGCTTAAAGGTGTGTGCCACCACCACCCAGCTGCCACCATGCTTCTCAGTTCTCTCTAAATCTCTGTATTACTGTCAGCAACAAGAGCAGGGCTGGGATTCTGCTCAGTAGTAAAACCTTTCCTAGTATGCTCGAAGCTTTGAGTTTGCACCAGCAATTAGAGAGAGAGTGGAGCTGGGCAGTGGTGGTGCACACCTTTAATCCCAGCACTTGGGAGGCAGAGGCAGGCGGATTTCTGAGTTTGAGACCAGCCTGGTCTACAGAGTGAGTTCCAGGACAGCCAGGGCTACACAGAGAAACCCTGTCTCGAAAAAAAACCAAGAGAGAAAGAGAGAGAGAGGAGGGGAGGGAAAAGGAGAGAGAGAGAGAGAGAGAGAGAGAGAGAGAGAGAGAGAGAGAGAGAAGAGAAGAGAAGAGAAGAGAAGAGAAGAGAAGAGAAGAGAAGAGAAGAGAAGAGAAGAGAAAGGAAAGAAAGGCAGTAGTAGATAGAGCCAGGCAGGCACAGTGACAGCATAAGTGGATTTTGTATTCTATCTCTGATGCAGCAAGCAACCAAAAACCTATTGGGACACAAGTGCAGTCACATGCCCGGAGTTCCTTTTCAGCTACGCTGTGAACTTGAAGTCAGCCTGAAATACAGGAGACCATGACTCAAAACCAAAACAAACCAAGAAGGAGGAGGAGGGGGAGGAAGAAGAGAGGGAAGAAGAGGGAAGAGGAAGAAGAGGAAGGGGAGGGGGAGGAAGAGGAGAAAGCAGAGGAGGAAACAAAACCAGAAATGCACACATCTAAATCCGTAGTTTGGCAAATTCTCCCGAATAATCAATGAAACAGCACTACGGTCAAATAACGCTTCTCCATAAGGGGCGAGTCCTGAGTTGATGTTTCTCACATTCCTCTGCAGGATACAAATCCTTTGTTTCCAAATCAACGTGTGTGTGTGTGTGTGTGTGTGTGTGTGTGTGTGTGTGTGTGTGTGTGTATTTTTGAGATCATAATTCTTTTCTTTTTTTAGGCAGGGTCTCATTACAGAGCTTATTCTGTAGCACAAACTGGCTTCAAATTTACAGGGATCCTCCTGCCTCTGCCTCTGAATCCTGGGATTCCATCGAGGAACCACCATGCCTGGCACTACTTTCTACTTCTTGTCTCCCTCCCACCCAATTGCGGGGGCAAACCCCGGGCTGAGCATGCTCAGAAGGGTCTTACTGACTGGCTCCCCCAGCCCTACTCTCAATTCTGGCAGCATCAGTGAATCGTGCCATTTTATAATCTTTCCAGTGTTCCTCCAGCTCTGCCATGTGTCAGTCACCTGGAAAGTCTGCTAAAACAGATGGCTTCCCCCACCACCAGTTTCAGATTCAGTATGAGTCTATGAGGCAGAAGACTAATCTGCGTGTCTATCAAATCCCCATCTTGAAGGTTTCCCTGATCTGGAATTTCATAGCCTGGTCTCTTTTCAGGTTTGCTTTTAGACAGGGTCTCACTGTGCAGCTAAAGCTGGCCTCTAAGCCCCCTCAGGGTCCGACACACAGGTGTGAGGCACGACACCCAGCTACAGCATGTTCTGTTTCAAGCTTAGCTGCTTTCAGAGAGCAGCTTCAGATTTATGTATTACCTGCTGGGCTGAGCCATCTTTCCAGCCCTCCATCACTCTTCCTTACTCTTTTCCCTCCACCATCGAGTTCTCTCCCATCCTGTTCTGTCCTATATCTGTGTATGGTTTAATTCTGGATCCCATAAATGAGAGAAAACATGCAACGTTTGGCTCAGTGCAGGTGACATGCTGATCTCCAGCTTGCTCAATGTTCCTGCAAATGTTGCCATTTCGTTCTCTTTATAACTAAATAAGGTACTATTGTGTATTTACCACATTTCCTCCATCCGTTTGTCTCTTGACAAACCTCTAGAATGGATCTATACCTTGACCACAGGAACAAGTATAAACATTAGTATGTAAAGTGTGGACATGACCACACCAAGGCATGGTTGAGGGAAGGTTCTTAGGTTCTTACTGAGACGAGACGTAAGGGAGAGTGCAGCTGGGGCATCTGAAAAAGTCCAGAGCTGGGAGAGAAAGTTGTAGACTAAACATAGCCAGCAGAGTAGAACAGGCCATGGAGGGGGGGAGGGGAGGAGAGAGAGAGAGAGAGAGAGAGAGAGAGAGAGAGAGAGAGAGAGAGAGAGAGAAGGACCAAGAGAGGAAGACAAAAGACAACCGAGAGAGCACATGGCTGGAGAAATCTAAGATGCAGTGGGGGAGTGTGTGGAGAGCCAGGACGCCAGTGTGGACTCTGTAACAGGTATTTTTTATGCCGAGAGAACCTGGAGTCCAGCATGCATTTTGGTGTGCTAATAGGCACCAAAGTTAACCATCTCTTTAGGACCTGACAATTGTGCATCACGGGGCGTGGATGTTCAGCTGTCTGTGTGGTCTGCTGACTTAGAATCTCAGGATGCATAACTGGCTTGCAATGGTGGTCATTTTTAGTTTTTTTTTTTTTTGTGTGTGTGTGTGTGTGTGTGTGTGTGTATGGGTGCTTTGCCTGAATCTATGTATGTACACCATGTGCATACTGGGTACCCACCGAGCCCAGAAGAGGAGGTTGGATTTCCTGGAACTGGAGTTACATATAGATGGGTTTGAGCTGTAGTGTGGTGCTAAGGATCAAACCCAGGTCCTCAGAACGAGCAACACTCTTAACCTCTGAGCCATCTCTCCAGCTCCTGGTTTTGGTTTC
Source organism: Arvicanthis niloticus (assembly GCF_011762505.2). Lineage (NCBI taxonomy): Eukaryota > Metazoa > Chordata > Mammalia > Rodentia > Muridae > Arvicanthis > Arvicanthis niloticus. Next base: position 24,965,921 of record NC_047662.1, on the reverse strand, counting down.
CTAGGAGGCCCCTGTCCTGATTTCCGGTTAGTGAGCACTTCAGTTTACATTTCTACCCAAAGTGTAGAAGAGGTTCTCTTGCTCCACCAGCGTTTATTGATATTTTCTCTGTTTCTCTTTCTTTTTTTTTTAAAAAAAAAAAACAAAACAACTTTATTTTTGTTTTATGCATACAAGTGTTTTGCTTACATGAATGTATGCACACCACATGTGAACAGTGCTGATGGAAGCCAGAGAGGGCTTTAGATTCCCAGAACCTGGAGTTACAGAAGGTAATTAAGTAGACCCCATGCGATGCTGGGAATGCAACCCAGGTAAGCAGTAATACATGCCCTTCTGAGCTATTTCTTCAGCCCCCGTTTGCTATTTTCTTGATGCTAGCCCTTCTAGGAGAGATGAACTCTCAGTGTACTGTGTGTGCTGTGTGAGGACGTCTTTCTCAATGACTCGCCACCATTTTATGTACACCATAGACCGTCCAGGAGCAGGAGACTGTAATGTTCAAGCCAGAGGCATGAGACAGGAGGCATCCCATCTTTCTTTTTGAAGCAGTGTCTCAGTGAACTTGAAGATCAGTAATTGGCTGGCAGCAGGGTTTGGCTTGTCTCTCCAGAACCTTTAGTGGTGCGTTTACCTGATTCTGGAGATCTGCACTCAGGTGGCCATGCTTAGCAGCCAGTGCCTTTACTCACCAAGCCTCCTCTAAGTTTTGATTCCCAGCACCTACATGGTGGATCACAATCCCTCATAATTCCAGTCCCAGCAGACTCAAGGCACCTCTATGGACACCAGGCACACATATGGTGCATAGACACACATTTAGGCAAAACACTTATACACATTATAACATCATATATACATACATATATATATATATATATGTATATATATACACACACATATATATTATACATATATATATTAAAAGTGGGTGCATGGTGCTTGCTTCGGCAGCACATATACTAAAATTGGAACGATACAAAGAAGAGTAAAAAAAAAAAAAAAGTAGGTGCATGGGTGAATGGTTGAATGAGCCCTCTAGCAAATCAGTTGAGTTTCCTATTGTTTGTAGTTGCCAACTGAATCGTATCTTTTGCTAGACTGAAACCCTGTGAACATAGGGTCCTTTTGGGTCCCTCTACCAAGACCATGGCCCAGTTTCATTGTGTGGGCAACTCACATTTAATGAAAAGGATGGAATCAAAGGACTGGAGTTCCTCAAGTCGGACACTGACACGCCAGAATTGGCCTGTAGATGTTGCCCACCAGGGCAGGACTTACAGCTGTGAAGTGGGGGAGGGCCGCTAGCTACACAGCTGTTTGCTCTTTAAGGTGGACCAAGGGATTTCCCCAACCCAAGCTTCAGATGTGTGGGGGAGAAAGAAGGCAGTTCTCAGTTAACTCACCCACACTTTCCAGCCCACCTACTAGGATGCAGGGGAACAAATGGTTATTTTTCTTTCTTTTTATGTCATCGAGGGGTGCCAGCACCCCAGAACTTTAAAAAAAAAAAAATCCAGAACTTTCAGAGACCCAGCACAGAGGCAAGACTGTCACCACCATTGCACTGATCATGAATCTTAGACTTTATTAATGGACTCTTGGTGGCGGTCCTAAGAAAACCTGAGAACCTGGGACTGTGAGAAAATGTCTATGGAACTGTGCGTTCCCTTCTGGAAGGCCTTGGTCGGTGTCTCCTATCCCTACCAGAGTCTGTGGGGCTGGGTCCCAGGGTTACGCTAGCAAGTTGGAGTTTCAGGAGCTTATCTCCCCACAGCTGAGCCCACGCCAAACTCTGAGCTCCGTGGCACCACCTGCTGCTGTCGCCAGGTCCTAGTTGATTTTGAATCTGTGGCTGCCATTGTTGGTGGTGTTGACTATCCATTGAGAAATGGTGGCACGCCCCAAGTTGAGACCCGGGAGATGACCGGGTGAAGGGACTGCGCAGCCGGAGATGACTCCCTCCTACACAGCCAGATCTGTGCAGCTAGATCAATCCATTCACAGCGTTGCAGTATCTCAGGTGACTCGGGCACCACTACTCCCTGCTGTAAGAAGCCGAGGGTGCTGTTGCCGGACACCCAGAAGTGGAAGCCATGCTGGATCTCCGGTTATCCGGGCGTCCAGGAGGGGGCGCCCTTGAGCCGCGGATGCTATCCCATGTGTATTTAAAGGCGTTTTAAAAAATGATATTGTGGAAAGTGCTCTCCTTCTCTGTATGTAATGTCATTTTGGGGCATAACCAAGTAGAGAGGCTGGCCGGAGGCGGGGTATGTGGGTGGGTGGGGTGGGGGTGGGTGGGTGGTGTTGAGATTCGCGGAGTAGCAGGAACCGAGAAGAGGATGACGGAGAGACCATCCCGACTTTCCCCCAGCCCTATCCTCAGGCGCTGTCCTTGTAATCAGCCATTTCTGTTCTTCTAAGGTCCTAAAAGCTGAGACCCGGCACTTCCAAGCGCCTGAATGCTGAGACAAGGGATCGTAGCTCGCTAGGTGGGAGCGGTCTTGGGACCCTCGGATAAGGAAGCTCAGGAGATCAGGGGTACGAGGTCAGATCGCTCTGTAAGGTGCCCTCAAGATGCATTTCGACACAGCCGGTTAAATATATCGGTGGCTCCTGTTACAGATACCCGAGCTCTGTCCAGGCAGCTTCCGAGCCTTCAGCTACCACCAAACTCCCAGCACACCTTTCACCAGTCTCAGGTCCCTAGAAGTTTATTATTGGCCCTTTTTAAACATTGCCTGGCCAATTCCTGCCTGATCGTGGCCTCGCCCCCTCTCTGGTTCTAGGTGTCTGGTACCTGGCCCACTCCCTCCACACCTCCACTTTAAATTTTGTCCTTTTGTCAACCCAGGGCAAATACACAGTCTACTCTCTGAGTCCTTTCCCATTCCCATCCCCCCCCCCCCCCCCCACACACACACATACACCCTTCCTGTCTGCACTTTCTGGCTTTTGCCAGTTCCTGAGTGTGGAGACTAACTTAAGACCTCGCTGAGCCTCCCCCTACCCTGGTCCTTGAAAACAGGCTGAGGCCCTGTCCTCAGGTTCTGCTATACTTTAGCGGGCCAGTTTAGAGCCATGCTGGTGGGAACACACCTTGGAGCCTAGGTAGGGCTTCATCTGGGATACACGATTAGCCTAGGCACTCACTATTCATGCCTGAAGAAACCGCTGAGTGCAGAGCAATTCAGTCAGAAGCCAGTTTGAGTCCACTTGGAGAGGAGTTTGAGCGGGAATAGCTGAGTTGAACCAGCCAGCCAGACTTTACTAAGAGTAAGAAAGGGTGAGCTTATTCAGCAGAGAGTGAAAACCTTCTAGATCTACATTTGACTGTACAGAGGCTAGATGCTTCCAAGAGTAGGCCTAGGCTTGCAGGCAGAGGCAGTAAGCCTTGGAGATGACAATACAGGAGAATGAGTTACATTTACAGAAGTGTGTCACTGTGAGTGGGCCTTGAACTTTCAAAAAGCCTATTCCAAGGCTACTTTCCTGCTGCCTGCTTCAACTAGTCCAGCCAGCGCTGTGTCTGTCTTTGTGCCACCACCAGGCTCCCCACCACGCTGAAGACAGACTAAAGCTCTGAAACTGTAAACAAGCCCCAATTAGATACATTATATAAGAATTGCTGTGTTCATGGTATCTCTTCACAACACTAAGAGGGATAGAGGGCTTGCTTGGCACACAAGGCCAGGCTCAATCCCTAGTACCACAATAAAAATCATTTTTAGCCATATATGGCAATGTACTCCTCCCACTTGGGATACAGAGGCAGTCAGAACTTTGTGAGTTTGAAGCTAGCCTGGTCTGCAGTGGGGCAGCAGGAGTTACATAGAGAAACTGTATTAAAACAAACACCCACCACTCAAAGAAATATATTTAGGGGCTGTAAAGAGTCCAGTAGTTGAGTACTAATTGCAGAAGCCCTCAGTTTGGCTTCTAGCACCCACATGGCAACCCACAATTTCCAGTTCCCGGGGGATCTGATGTCCTCTTCTGGCCTTCATGGGCTCCAGGCAAAAACACTACACACATGATAGTGTGTTGTGTGTGCATATGTACATGTTATGGTACCCAGGAGGGTCAGCGGACAGCTTTCAGGTGTGGTAAGTATAGGCACACATGTCACTCAGTAGACAGCTTTCAAGTGTTCATTCTCTTTCAATATGTGAGTCAGAGAATTAAACCAGGTTACCAGGCTTGTGTGGTTACAGGCAGTTGTGAGCTGCCCAATGTAGGTGCTGGGAACTGAAGCCACCTACTCCACACCCTCAATTCCTTAGCCATGGGGCTCCCTGTGGAGCCCCAAAACCTGTGCCTATGGTTAGGTAATCCCCAGCTGTCCCCTGGAGAATTCTCTCTACTGGGTTTTCTCACAGTTCTTCCCCTTCAGGCCCTTTCCTGTGCTGGCCACGCCCACCTGAGCCATCAATTAGGACAGAAGAGGAAGAGGGTAGGGGAAGGTTCTAAGCCCACCTTAGGCACTAGCTTCTTGAATGTGGTGGAGTGGTTCTAAGCCTCTTGGATGAAGGTGTCTACAACATAGCCCAGAGCAATGCAGCGTCTGGGTGCATAGAGATGAGGCCCAAATAATGAAAGTATTCCTTATTATTATCAGCCACTGGAGGGTCAGGTCAGTGAAGAGGGAAAAACCAACGGGCTGCACAAAATGTCTGACAAGGAACTATTTTTAACAAACTAATTTATTTTTCAGAGTCTAAAACCCTCTGTGAGCAGCTTCCCTGGTGTAAGATTCAGCTCCTTAGGCCTCAAACTCAAACTCAAAGTACTGTGGGTCGAAGTAGTGGATGCGGACATAACCGTCCTCACCACCGCTGCTGTAGCTGGAAAGAGACAAACAGGGATGGTCAGCTGCTGCTGTGCAAGGGAAGCCTGCGCAGCCACACGCCGCAAATGGGCAGACGCCTCCCCACCCCGGCCCTGGCCGCCCCGGGCTCAGTCTCTGCAATGGGCCCTACCTCTTGCCATCAGGATGGAAGGCAACGCTGTTGATAGGTCCAAAGTGGCCCTTGACTCTCCCAAACTCCTCCTCAAACGCCAAATGGAAGAACCTGGAGGGGGGAGGGCGGAGGAGACCCAGTTATCCCAAAACACATCTGAGGCAACATTCGACAAAAGAAGACTGTTGAGGTAGTATTTTATGTAACAAAATTAATAAAGTTGAGAAATTAGGATAAAGGAGAAATAAGATGAAGCTAAAGGAAAACCACTCAAACATCTGCCTCAATAGAGCACAGCTGGGCAGTGCTTGAAAGCTTACAGAGTATCAATTCATTTACTTAATATACAAATTGCTGAGGTGAGTCGTGCCCCATTAAATAGTCAAGAATCCTGGATACAGAGAAAGACGATGTCGTCTAGGCCCCCAGAGTTCATGATCTCTGTTGTTGTTTACAAACAGGGTCCCAGGTAGCCCAGGTGAGCTAGGAGCGGGTTAAGGTCACAGATGACCTTGAAGTCACGGCTCCCCACCTCTGTATCACAGGCTTCGGGCCACTGCTCATTGGTAGAACCAGAGACACAACTTGGTGTGTGAGCTTGTTAGCCAGCTATATGCACAGCTGATTCAAGACCCATCTGCTGCACTGGACATCTGTCACACTCTCTATGACCCTCAGGGACCTCTAAGGAGGGGTCAGGAGCCCGTGTTTACTCTGAAAGGCGGCCTCCATGTAGCTTCAGTGGGAAGAGCTTCCCTTCCCCTTACCTGGCCTCAAACTTGCCAATCCTGGTGGAGGTTGTGGTGACATCCATGGCTTCCTGACCACCGCCCAGCACCACCTACAGGGAAGAAAGGAAGCTCACTGCAGCCAGGACTTACCCACAGGCTTTTGTCCCCTGCTCTCACATCTCCCCCACAGTAGGGGGTCCTCAGGGAGGGGGAGGGCAGCCATTTCAAGGACCTCCCGCCCCAAATCAGCCAGCACTGTAAGGAAGCTTTAGCCTTAGCCGGAGGAGGCCCAGGCGGGGTCTTCTTACATGGTCATAGTTGGGAGAGAGGGCAGCTGAGTTGACAGGACGTTCTGTTCGGAAAGTCTTCTGATGTTCCAGACTTGTGGAGTCAAAGAGCTGGAGAGAAGAGGGAGGGGGAGGATCTGTGATGGGCACCTTTCTAAGCAGGTCAGACAAGCTGACTGAGCATCGGGAGAGCCGTGAGGCTCACTAGACCCCTTGCCCAGGCTCACCTTAGCTGTGTTGTCCTTGGATGCAGTGACAAACATGGTCATGTCTCTAGACAACTGGATGTCATTGATTTGCCGGGAGTGCTCCTTAACGTTTACCAACACCTCTCCAGACTGAAGGGGGAGGAAGTTAGATTGATTTGCCAGAGTTCCGAGCCACCATTCCCCAGAAGCCCAAGACCAGCTAGACGTTTGACTTTCTGCCTTCCTTACCCTCAATATAATCTTTGGCCCCTAAGCCTTCCCCCCAAGCCTTATTTTGGTACTGGGATTGACTGACCCCAAACCCAGCTCTTTATAATTAAAAAAGATAGCGAGGATAGGTCTGTGCCTGCGTGTGTGTACATGTGTCTGTGCCCACAGGTAAGAGGAGCACTGAATCCCCCTGGAACTGGAGTTACAGTAGCTGTCAACTGCCTGATGAGGGTGCTAGGAATGGAACTCAGGTCCTCTGCAAGAGCATCAAGTATTCTTTTTTTTCTTTTTTTTTTTTTTTGGTTTTTCAAGACAGGGTTTCTCTGTGTAGTCCTGGCTGTCTTGATACTCACTCTGTAGACCAGGCTGGCCTCGAACTCAGAAATCCGCCTGCCTCTGCCTCCCAAGTGCTGGGATTAAAGGCGTGCGCCACCACTGCCTGGCCCGAGCATCAAGCATTCTTAACCATCAAGCCATCTCTCCAGGCCCAGATCTCCTTTGTACTTTTTCCAATGTGAGACCCAGGCTCACCACGCTGTCTAAGGTCGGTCCAGGCACAGCTGGAACTTTTCTCTTTTGGGAACAAGTTGTGCTTGGCATGCCTGGCTGGCCTGGAACTGGCTCTGTAGACCAAGCTGACCTCAAACTCAGATCCACCTGCCTCGCCTTGCCAAGAACTGGGATTAAGCGTATTGGGCCTGGGCTGGGCAAGCGCTCTCCCACTACACTGCATTTCCAAATCTCTGCTTCTGCTATTCCTCTTGCCCACAGAAAACTATCCTTCCTGCTGGAAGATCTTTTTTTTTTTCTTTAAGATTTATTCATTTTTATCTTATGTGTTACAAGTATTTTGCCTCTCTCTCTCTCTCTGTGTGTGTACATATGTGTGTAAACATGTGTCTGCCATGTGCATGCCTGGTACTCAAGAAGCCAGAAGGTATGAGAACTCCTGGAACTGGAATTAAGGACAGCTGGGGACTACCATATGGGTGCTGGGACCTAGTGCTTCTGCAAGAGTAGCCAATGCTGTTAATCACTGAGCCATCTTCTCTAACCCATGGAAGCTGTACTTACTTCTCAGGACTACATGTACACACCACTTCCTCTGCGACAAAGTGTGCTCTGGATTTAGCTGAAATTTCTATTGTGGCATCAGCTCATCCTGACTCATGTCCTGGCTGTTTTTAAGCTGGTGTCCAGTTGTTTTCCTAGAACCCCCCATATGACTTAGCACTCTCTAGTGACAGGAAAATGCCTCTCTATGATCACTATAACATGTCCTCAGTGTCAGGTGACACACCTGACAACACTTGGCCCCGTACCTTAGCGCTGTACTGGTTCAGCTCTCCACTCTCGTGGCCTGCGATGATGCACTCCCCCAGCGGGCCCCAGACGGCACTGGTGATCTTTGAGTCATTACAGGGGATCTTCATGTAGGGCTCGTTGCTGTCTGTGCAGAGCAGCAGCGGTCAGGCCCCGGGATCTGAAACCACATTCCCCACCTCAGCCCCTCAGTCCCGTCCTCACCGATCTGGCTTGGGTCCCGCAGGTCAAAGAAGCTCACGAAGCACTGGTACCCCATCTGCTTGTCTGTGGAGAACATGACGATGTTGCCCCCAAAGTCAAAGCCACAGGTCCGGACGGCTGAGTTGGTCTTGAGGAGAGCCAGCTGCTTCCCTGGAGAGACACAGTCTGGGTCACTCTGGTCTAATGTCATCACCTGTCACACTCAGCCACCGAGTCTCAGTGTTCCTTCCCTGGCGACTGCAGGTCAGCACCCTCCTGCCCGCTGCTGCTCTCTAGCTGCTCTCCCAGCCCTTCCAGTAGCGCTTCCCCACGAACCCTGCTAATGATGCTCTCTGCACAGGGGCTTCCATGCTAAGTCTGCCCCCAGACTCCATTCCTCCCCAGAGAAGCAGATGTACAGCCATCACTTCAGCCAGACTGTTAGAACGGCCCCTCCCTTCCGCTTCCGTCTGCTCTTTTGCTTGGGCCTTGCTCAAACCCACCAGTGCTCTGCTTTTCCCTGCTCATCAAACTCCTCCGTGTGCCAAGTTTACCTAAACAAGTTCTCTCTTAAGAACTTACTCCTAGATGAGTAATGGTACCCACACCTTTAATCCCAGCACTCAGGAGGCAGAGGCAGGCGGATTTCTGAGTTCGAGGCCAGCCTGGTCTACAGAGTGAGTTCCAGGACAGCCAGGGCTACACAGAGAAACCCTGTCTCAAAAAGGAAAAAAAAAAGCCAACAAACAAACAAACAACAAAACACAAAACAAAAAATCTTAGGCTGGAGAGATGGCTCAAAGGTTAGGAGCACTGACTGTTCTTCCAGAGGTCCTGAGTTCAATTCCCAGCAACCACATGGTGGCTCACAACCATCTGTAATGGGATCCAATGTCCTCTTCTGGTATGTTTGAAGACAGCTACAGTGTACTCATATAAATAAATAAGTAATATTTAAAAAAAAAAAATCTTAAGCCTAGTCTGGAAAGATGGCTCAGTGACTAAGAACACAGGCTGTTCTTACAGAGGATGCAGATTTAATTCACTGCACCCACAGGTGGCTCACAGCTTTCTGTAATTCCAGTCAGATCTGATGCCTTCCTTTGGATGCCACGGGCACTGTACATACACGTGCACAAGATCTACATGTAGGCTAAACACACACATACATGTAAAATTTTAAAGAGAGAGAGAGAAAAAAAAAAGAGAGAGAGAGAGAGAACTTGTGCTGGAGAGATGGTGTAGCACTTCAAAGTGCTGGCTGCTCTTCAGGAAGTCCTGCAATTCCCAGCACCCACATGGCAGCTTACAGCTGCCTGTAACTGTAGTCCTAAAAGTCCTCTTCTGGTGTGCTGATATACATGCAGACAAAACATCCATATACATAAAATATGCAAATCTTTAAAAATAAATAAATTCTACTTGGGGTTTTTTGCTTTTATTTTACACATATTTTTTGTATTTCAGGGAGGGTTTCTCTGTGTAGATCCTCTTGCCTCCGCCTCTCTAGTGCTGGGGTGAGGTGTGTGCCATTACTCAGCTCGTCCTAGCTCCTGGACACTACTTGCTTTTACTCCTGCTTGTGCACTGTGCTGCCCCAGGAAAGCTCCAGCTCAATGGACAGTCACCTTGAGAAACCTTCCAAGGCCACTCATCTCCACTGCAGGAGGTCCACAGCCCCCTTCTGGCCGTCCTTCAACATGGCCTTTTATCTTGATGTAAAGCTCTTTTGCCGGCTAAGTTCCTTGCCGTTCTGTTTGTTGTCTCTTACTCTCTAGACTGGAAACCATCTGTGAACTTATCTCTAGTTCTCCAGAACATACTTGCTTAGACAGGTATGCTGTAGTTGGCACTTTTGCTAAAAAAGTGAATGACCCAGGCTTACCTGTTTCACAGTCCCAGAGACGACAGCTGTTGTCAGCTGAGCCAGTAAGGACATGCTTGGTGTCCCCTGAGGAAGGTGTTAAGAAGTATGACTTGGGGGAGAGATGCTCAGTGGTTAGAGCACTGGCTGCTCTGCCAGAGGACTCGGGTTAGAATCCCAGTAACCACGTGGTGGTTCCAGGGGGATCCAATGCCCACTTGTGGCTTCTAAGGGTACTAGGCACACATACATACATCAGGCAAATCACTCCTGGACACAGAAAAAATAAGAATGACTAGGGTTGGGGAAACAGGCTAAAATGCTCTGTGTGCAAATCTGAGGACCCCAGTTCAGATCCCCGGCGCCCACATAGAGACTCTGGAGTGGCTGTAATTCCAGTGCTGAGACACAGAAGACAGCAAGTTCAGTGACTGGCTGGCTAAGTCTAGGTAATCAGGTAGCTACAGACTCAATGAAAACTTGTTTTTGTTTTCCTCTCAAAAAACAAGTTGGAGCCAGGCAGTGGTACATGTCTTTGATCCTACACTTAGGAAGCAGTGACAGGTGGCTCTCTTGAGGCCTACTCGGTCTATAGAGAGTTCCAGGACAGCCAACACTACCATATTGAGACACTGTCTTGAAAACCAAAAAAAAACAAAAAAACAAAAAAACAAACAAAAAAACAAACAAAAAAAAAACACCCCCCACCCCCAAACAAATAAAGCTGGGAGAGGTAGCTCATTGGTTAGAGCACTGGTTAGGTCCCCAGCACCCACATAGTGGCTCACAACCATTTATAACTCCTGTTCTAAAGGATCTGATGCCTTCTGTCATTTAAAGGAAAATGGCTAGCAATGTACACACATGGTACACAGACACATATGCAGGCAAAACACCCATACAAATAAAACTAATCTTTAGGGAAACGAGAAACGATAAAAAAGATTTTAAAAAAGAGGTTGAAGAATGACTTAAGACCAGACCTGATGCTGACTGCTGGTCTCCATTTGTCTCTGCACCTGGGCACACAGATTCATCACGTACACAAATATATACATATACAAATGAAAATACATAGTTCACCTAGCCCATATCCTCTTGGAAGCCATCAGAGCATCTCCCAGTTCAGTCCCAAAGAGCCTTTCTCACTTTTACCTCAGAGTGTCCTGGCCTCTGAGTTCCCAAACTTGAATGTGCCCTATTTTCCCAAAGGATGAAGTAGGGAGTATTATTCTTAAGACCACCACAGCATCCAAAGTCACAGCCTCAAAGTCAGCATCTCCTAGGATGTCTGACCCACGGCAAAAAGGATACAGTCAGCATCCACACACCACACGGCTCCAGTGTGGCCCATGTAGGTGCCTAGCCTCTCACCATTAACAGAGTACCACACATTGACGATCTGGAAAGAGTAAAATGACAGGACAGGTTACATCCCAGAAAAATCAATAGCTTAGCTTGCACTACAAACCCTCTGCAGGCTCTAGCCAAGCCAAGTCTGCCTTCTGCTCACTTATAGTGGAGAGCTGATTAAAAAGACCGTTCCTGGGGTTGTTCTCAGCCTTTCCTTCCTAACATAAACAGAAGAAGAGCCAGGCCTGCAATAGCATCCTCATATGCTTCTGTCTGGATTCAGAAGAGTCAAAGGCCAGGTTGAGTTCCTGCTTAAAAAAAAATCCTTTCAGGTCCTGTTCAGTTGACTCCGGATGATAGTAAGTAGGCATGAGCTCCAGTTCTCTGTCACTAGCTCACCATGTGATCTTAAATACAGAGCTTCTTCCCTTCAAATGGCTAGGGGAGCTGGAGAGATGGCTCAGAGCTCACAGAGTCCTGGCTGCTCTCCCAGACGACCTGGGTTCGATTCCCAGCACCCACATGATGGCTGACAACGATCTGTATCTGCAGTTCCAGGGGATTTGATACTCTTCTGGCCTTCACAGGCACCAAGGACACACATACTACGCAGACATACAATGCAGGAAAGCACCTATATACATAAAATAAACAAAATCATTGCACACGCGCACACACACATATAATTGTTTTAAAAAGGACTGGGAGGAGCTGTGTGTGATAGCACACATCTATACTCCCAAGACCAGGAGGCTGAGGCAGGAGCATGGAGAAGTGCAGGCCATCTTGGACAGATAGCCCACCCTTGTCAACAGCTTTCTTCAAAGGGCAATAAAACCATGTCTATGAAACATAAACGTAAGTGACTAACATACATAGAACAGTGCAAAACTATTTACAGGAATGACCTCACTTTGCTGAGGGAGCTACTTCAAGTCTCCATGTTTTACTCAAAGGGAAAACTGTAGTTTAGAGAGGTTAAATGTCGTGTTCAAAGTCACACTGCTAGTAGGTGTTAGTAGGAGTTAGGACTCACGCCAAGCTCTGACTTCAGACTCTCCACTGTTATCCCTCAGTTTACTGCCTCCATGTGAAAATGACAGTACCCAAAGGGAATAAATGTAGGACTGAACAGACTAAGCCAAGCAGATGACCCTGTCCTGTCCCTAGGTCCCCTTCCACAGTCTCTTAGTTTTCTTTTTCCTGGGTACTCTTTCCTTTCATCCACCAACTTCTTCCAGGTTTCCCCGGCGGAATGCTGTCGCTAACCTACCCCCGGTATGGGTAGTTTCCCCTGCTTCACAGAGAAATTTCCCTCCGGCAGTAAACCTTGTTCACCTACAGTCCCGGCGGCGCGAACTCGCCCCTCCGGGTGCCCCGCCCGGCCCGCCCGCCCGTCCGCGGTCGCTCACAGGGTCTTTGGCCACAGTAAAGAGGAGGTCCCCTTCGCGGTTGTACTTGATTTGCGTGATGGACCGCTCATGGCCCTGCAGCAGGATGGGCTTCTGTGGGGACAGAACCGGAGTGTCAGTGCCGGGAACCCAGTCCCAAACCTACTGAGGCCCCCCCGACAGCAGCACCCCATGCCTGGAACTCACCATCCTGGCGGTGACGCGAGGAGAGAGGCAATGTGAGTAGGACCGGAAGAAGACTGGGACGATTTCCGGATGCGGGGACTCCGCCCTCTCGCTTCCGGAAGTAGAAGGGCCCGGCGTTTCCATGGCGGCGTCCTTGGGTGGGTAGCTGGCCCCGCCCCTCCACTCTAACTCTGGGAATCTTTTCTGGCTCCCCTGGCATCTTTGAACCCCAGGAATGCTAAGCCACCTTCCCTGGTCTCCCAGACTCACTTCCGCTGCCTTCCGGCGGGTCCTCCCAACCTATCGCAGCCCGGCGTGGAAAGCGCGGGAGGGAGATGGAGCCGGTCAGCCGGGCTGGAGGAGGCCAGAGAGGGCCCGGGTGACTCACTGACCCTTTGCTTTCAGGGCAGGTGCTTGCTCTGGTGCTGGTGGCCGCACTGTGGGGTGGCACGCAGCCGCTGCTGAAGCGGGCCTCCTCCGGCCTGCAGCAGGTGCATGAGCAGACGTGGGTCCGGCAGCTATTGCAGGAGATGAAGACTCTCTTCTTGAATACTGAGGTGCGTCTGTGGAGCGGAGCTCCCTTGGAGGAAACGCTGAGCGTTTGGTTACTGGTCGGCCAGATTCCCATCCCACCTCCTACTCACTAGAAGCTCCTGGAAGAGTCATTTATCCTCTGTGTCTCAGCTTCATCATCCATAAAATGGAAATTTTAATGATAACCCATGTATAGGGCTGATATAAGAACTGAGGTTAAGGCACACAAAACAGTTAGCATTGGGCCGAATTCAGCATACATGTTTAACCTATGACTTTTTTTTGCTTTTTGTTCTTGTTTTTTGTTTTTGGAGATGGGGTTTCTTTATGCAATCCTGGCTATTCTGAACTCACTAGCCTCGAACTCGGAGATTAGCCCTCCTCTGACTCCTGAGTGCTGGGATTAAAAGCACCGCCATTGCCAGGCTCCAGGACTAACTATTCTCAATGTTATTGTCACCCTAGCAAGTATATGCTATTTGGAGCCTTTCCGGAAGCTTTCTTTGGGCTCAGCTTGCCCTGGGGTAGAACATAAGGAAAGCTGTCCAGAACTGCCTCCAACCTGCCTACTGCTGCCGATGTAAGCTAGATCCGCCGCACTCTGAGGGTTAGTGGAAAGGAGAGAGGTACAGATACAGTGTTATGTGAATTCAGAGGAGAGAGATGGAGCTGGAGGACGTGGAGTGGGGCTTCTTGGAAGGGGTAACACTGTCACTCAAGGCCTTATACCTGTAGGGAAGATGGGAACAGGCCACGACGAGGGAGTGGGCATTTAAGGCAATAGAGTACACTGACTATGTTTCTTTCTTTGCTCTAAAGGGTCCTCAAATACATGAACATTCCATGAGCATTGGTAACCATCCCAACCCCTGTGGGAAAGGCCTAAGTCAGAACAGGGGTTCTCAAACTGCGTAGCAACTGGAAAGGGGTCTAATACCAGACATCCTGCATATCAGATATTTACATTACAGTTTATAACTGTAGCAAAATTACAGTTATGAAGTAGCAGTGAAAATAATTTTATGGTTTGGGGTCACCACAACACGAGGAACTGAGGTAAAGGGCCACAGCATTAGGAAGGTTGAGGACGGAGACGTCTGTTGCACACGCAGGCGATAACTGACAGGTTTCTCCTCTTTTTAGTACCTGATGCCCTTTCTCCTCAATCAGAGTGGCTCCCTTCTCTACTACTTGACGTTGGCATCAACAGGTGGGTCTCTGGCTTGAGTCTTCTCTGGGGTGGGGGCCATATTTTTTACAAAGGGAACCTGAAATACCTGTCACCTGTCAGTGAGGGAGAGCACCTGTTTCTGGTCCTTCTGTGAGTCGTGCAGTGAGGTGGGTGTACATGAGTGAGAGGCCAGTCACTACGGCTGGCCTGACAGTCTTGTGCAGCAGCAGAAGGAAGGTTCACTGTGGTCTCGTAAGTGCTGGCCTCTTTTACGATTTGGGAGGAGGGGGTTTTCCTGATACTTTTTCTGTTGGTTTGATGATTGTTGTAACTTTTTTCTTAGATTTATCTTGTGTACTTGTGTGTGCACATGTGTTCTAATGTGTTTGGTCAGAGGACAAGTTTTAGGTTTTCCTTTTATCTTGTAGATTCTAGTAATCAACTGGGACCATCAGTCTTGATGGCAGGTGCTTTACCCACGGAGTGGCCACACCAGCCCTTTTTTTGTTGTGTTTGGGTTAGAGTCTCACTACATAACTCAGGCTCCACATCATTATCCTTGGATCTCTGTCTTCCAAGTGCTAGGATTGTAGGTGTTCACCAAACACCCATGTAAGTGATGCTCTGATGCTTTGGTCCCCCATATACTATCTGCCTGGCCTGGAGTAAGTCTTTTATTTGAATCTTGGCTTTATATAGTGGGATTCATAGCAGTGTGAAGATTAATTCAGTCTATGAGAAGAATCTAGCAGAGTACCTGACATACAGGAGAGGCTCAATAAATATCAATATCCTTTCTCCAAGTGTTTGTCGACTATTTCTATCCTATTAAATCAAGCTGTGTATCTTATTTATATTATGATCTTCTGAAACAAACATGATTATATTCATGGAGATGATGGGCAGTTTATTATGCTTGCCTTTGTAAATGTACTTTTTATTTTCTTGATGTAATTGTCACTTAGAGGCTTACTGCTAAATAAGCTCACCCTTTCTAGTTCTCTCTGAACTCTGGCTGGCTGGTTCAACTCAGTTTTTCTGGCTCAAAACTCCTCTCCATGCTGACTGATTCAAACTGGCTTCTCTCAGCTTCTATTTAATTGCTCTGATTAGCCTCAAACTAACTCTGGCAATCTGTTCTAATCTTCTGGCTCCTTCTCCTTCTCTGGCTTGTTCTGTTCTCACCTGCAACCTGCTTCTGTTCCAGTAAAGAGGCTGGAAAGATGGCTCAGTGATTTAAGAGCACTGACTGCTCTTCCAAAGGTCTTGAGTTCAATTCCCAGCAACCACATGGTGGCTCACAACCTTCTGTAATGAGATCTGATGTGTTCTCCTGTTATGTAGACAGACTACTCGTACATAAATAAGTTTTAAAATAAAAGCTGTCGCCGGGCGGTGGTGGCGCACGCCTTTAATCCCAGCACTTGGGAGGCAGAGGCAGGCGGATTTCTGAGTTCGGGGCCAGCCTGGTCTATAGAGTGAGTTCCATCCAGGACAGCCAGGACTACACAGAGAAACCCTGTCTCGAAAAACCAAAAATAAAATAAAATAAAATAAAATAAAAGCTGTCCCAATATAACTGCACTCGCTTTCTCTCTCTTCTCCAGCTGCATATTAATGGTTATAAGCTGGGCCTGGTGCCTCATGCCTGTAACTCCAGCACTCAGAGGCTAAGGCAGGAAGAGAGCCACAAGTTCATGGACATTCTGGGATACGTAGTATGTCCTGGGACACTTAGTGAGTTCTAGGCCAGGCTGTCTCAAAAAAGTTAACAAGAAACTCTACCCCACCCCTTAGATTTTTGCCCTTGAACTTTTGCAAAAGTCTCCTTGCTGTGTTTTTGCCTATCCTAGAGACAAGAGCCCCAAGAGGAGGAAAGAGTCTGATAGGACGGCCTCTAGATGGAGTACTTGAGATTCAGCTGGAGAGTCAGTATCCATAAGACTTTAATTGCTAGGCTAGGATGCAGGTCATTTGATAAGAGTGCTTACCCAGCATTCATGAAGCCTTGGGTTCTACCCCAGCTCCCAGAAACCCTCATGGTGGTTAAAGCTGTCATCCTAGACCTTAGGAGGTAGAGGCAGGAGGATCTGAAGTTTAGGGCCACCCTCAGCTAATAACAAGTTTAGTAGGAGCAGCCTGGGATACTTGAGAGCCTATCTTACAAAAACAAAGGAGAGGGCTCCACAGGTAACAGCACCCACCAGCAAGCCTGATGACCAGACTTTGATCCCTGGAACCTACAAGGTCAAAAGAGAGAATCTGTGCTTGCTAGTTGTCCTCTGCCCTCCACATGGTGTTGGTATTCCAAGTGTCAAGCCTCTGGCCTAATGCAGCTCCTGCTGAGGAAGACTGCGGAACTTACTAATCACATGGCTTACTAATCACATGGCAGCATTGCTATTTATAAGGTTTTTCATTTGTTAAGTTATTTATTTATTTATTTTTGGTATTTTGAGGCAGTTCCTCTGTGTAGCCTTGGCTGTCCTGGAACTCATTTTATAGATCAGGCTGTCTTCAAACTCAGAGATCCGCCTGCCTCTGCCTCCCAAGATCTGGGATCAAAAGTGCGAGCCACCACTGCCCAGCTAGTTTATGAAGCTTTTGTCTTTCAGTGTTAGGGATCAAGTTTAGGGCGTTTATTAAAATTGGAGCCACCAGGCATTATGGTACATACCTGTAATCGCAGTCCTCAGGAAGTGAAGACAGAGTCAAGAGCTCAAGGTCGGCCTCAGTGACATAGAGTGAGAAGTTAGCCTGGGCTACATGAGAAATTTGCCTCAAGACAAAAAGAAGAGGGCTGGAGAGATGGCTCAGCAGTTAAGAGCACCAACTGCTCTTCCAGAGATCCTGTGTTCAATTCCCAGCAACCACATGGTGGCTCACAACCATCTGTAATGGGATCTGATGCCCTTTTCTGGTGTGTCTGAAGAGAGCAATGGTGTACTCATATACATTAAATAAATAAATAAATAAATAAATAAATAAATCTTTCAAAAAAAAAAAAAAAGAAAAGAAGAGGTTGAGCAAATTTCATTTTTAAAAACTTTAGGTTATTTTATGTGTGTGAATATTTTGCCTGCATGTACATATACCACATGTGTGTTTGGTTCCCGGAGAGGTGAGAAAAGGGCTTCAGATCTCATTGAACTGGAGTTAGAGAGAGTTCTGTCCCTACATGTGCATGTGAGGAACAAACCCAGCAAGTGCTCTTAATCTCTGCACCATCACTCTGGGTCCTTATGATTTAAAAATATTTATTGTGTGTATATGTGTGTGAGTGCGATGGTGTACCTGTGCACATGTTGAGGTCATAAAACAACTTTTGGCATTTGGCCCTTCAAGTGACTCCTATAAACCAAAGTCAGGTTGGCAGCAGGCATCCTTACCCACTGAGCCATCTTACCTAGGCCAGCCTCTCTACACAGAAAGAAGCTTTTGAGTATATAACTTTTTTTTGGGGGGGGGGGGGTTTTGGTTTTTTGAGACAGGGTTTCTCTAGCCCTGGCTGTCCTGGAACTCACTCTGTAGACCAGGCTGGCCTCAAACTCAGAAATCCACCTGCCTCTGCCTCCCAAGTGCTGGGATTAAAGGCCTGCGCCACCACCGCCCAGGAAGTATATAACTTATAGAGTCTGTTCCCCTTATACTAAGTGGTAAGTACTGTGAAAATGTATTACAGCACCCAGTGAGTACATAACTGTGGGAGCTCATTCTGCTGTGCCCTATAGTGCCTGTCTGTCCTGTGGCCTTGAGATCTCCTTTCTCTTGGAGGGTAAAGACCTCATTCTTATTTTTGTTTTGTTTTGAGATAAGTTCTCTCTATGCAGTCTTGGCTGTCCTGGAGCTTGGTATATAAATCAGGCTGGCCTCAAATTCACAAAGATAATACATTCTCCACCTCCTGAGTGCTCAGACTAAAAATGTGTGCCAGCATGCCTGGTGTTTTTTAAATGATCTCACTCTGTAGCCCAGGCTGGAATTTAGGTATACCCCAGGATGGCCTTGAACTCCTGGCTGTCTTCCTGTCTCAGCCTCCTAAGTGCTGAAGATATAAGTGTGAGCTACTGAACTTCTCAAGATCTTATTTTTATTATCTAACTAGGATGGGGAGGTGGTTCAGTGCTTAAGAGAACTTATTATAGAGGACCCTAGTTCAATTCCCATTACCACATTATTTCTCACACTATTCCAGAAGGTTCTGACACTCTTCTGACCTCGATATGCACAACACATGCATAAAAGCAAAATACACACACAAATCTTTAATGAAAGAAAGGAAGGGATCCCTCAACAACTGGAGTGGGCTATTCCTAAAACTCTTGCCTACCTATGGATCCCATTCCTCTAACTCAGCTGCCTTCTCTGATCTTAGTGGGAGAGGATATATCCAGCCCTACAGAGACTTGATGTTCTAGGGTGGGAGGATACTGGGGTGGGACTCTGTTGTGGAAAATATTAAAAAAGAATGACAAGTTCCCGCGCTATACCCAGCTACTCTCAGCCCCGGAGTCTCACCAGTCTGTTTTCATCTCATGGAGATTCTCTGACTCAGGGCTCCAAAATCTCTCTATCCAGCTCACTAAGTTCCCACTGCTGGGTCGCTACCATGCTAGCCCTATGCTTCAAAATCCCTACGGCCTTTGTGGTGTATGTCTGACAAACTCATGCTTGCTGTGGTACTGGGAAGGAAAACACCACACAAGCTTAGCTCAGAAACAATGGTAACTCAATCTCTGGGTCCAACAACTAGAATCCTAATCTTGTATCTATATTAAATCTAAGTCCTCTGGTGGCGAATCCACTGAGAGACACTAGTAGCTACATCTTGTCCTTATGCTGTTCCTGTCCAAAGAGACCCTTTGTCTCTCCTCTTCCTCTCTTCCCCTAGCCAACCCTAAGTCCCTCCTACTCGTCCAGTGATTGGTTCCTTTATTCATTAGGGGATGCTTCACAAGAAGTCACCTGAGTACATGACTCACTCCTTGTCCACAGCCCCTCCCAGGAGAGCAGAATTAACATCAAAACACAAACAATACCAAGGCCATCCTCAACAGGACTCCTCCCTCTTAGAGGAGAAGAGAAGGGTGTGGGGGGGGGCAGCAATAGGGATGCAAAGTGAATAATAAATTAATGGAAAAAAAGAAAGGAAGGAAGAAAACAGCTAGGCTGGTCTCAGACCTTGGAGGTCAGGTGTTCATGCTAGAGTCCCGAGGAAGCACTGAACTTTGAGGCAGATAATTTGGACCTCATCCCTGAGCCTCGAATCACTTCTGTGGAAATGAGCTCATTCTCTATGTGGAAAATTGACCCAGCCCACACTGCCCCACGTTTGGGCACCAAGTGACCCAGCCTGTGCGGATCAGTCAACAGGGGCCAGCAAGAGAGGGGATGGAGGGACAAGAGACTCAAAGAATGGAGACAAGACAGAGTCTGATCAAGTCCCATTTATTGAAAGGAAAAAGCACAAGCAGGGGAATCCAGCTGAAGACGCTTTTACGCCTTTCATCTGGGGGCACTAAACAACAAAACAAGATCTGTGAGAAAAACAAGATGTTTATCAGAGTGTGCTCAGCTGTTGTAGGCTGTTGAAAACATGTCTCTTGTCAGGGTATATGGCCTGAGATGGCTACAAAGATGATAGCCACTTTCTGCTATGACTTGGCTCAATTTTTTCAAATTGACATTTAATGATTTGATGTGCCCTTTGTACCATACCTTGGCCCTGTGGATTATATGGAATACCTGTTTTATGTAGTATTCCCAAGTTTTCACAGAATTGGTGGAAACTGGAGCTTGTATAACCTGGGCCATTGTCTGTCTTTATCTGTTTAGGCACACCCAGTACAGCAATTGTCGAGAGCATATGAGTGATCACATGTTTGTTGCTTCTCTGGCTTGTAATGTCGCATAAATGAAACTACTGTATGTATCTACACATACATGTATATATTTTTGATTCCAAATTCATTATAATGAGTAACATCCATTTTCCAGAGACTGTTTGGTATCAGTCCCTTTGGATTTATGCCCAAATGAGGAACTGGTAAAAGTGTAACACATGATTGACATTGTTTGACAATTTGTCTATCTTGTTCTCTGGTAATTTTAAACATGACCTTTAAAGTTTGATAATTAAGGTGATATAATCTATGAGCCTTTATGGCCTGATCTAAGTTAGATGGTGGATCTGATAAGGTCACTGTGGTTAAACGAATGGCTAGATCTACCTTGGTGTTTCTCTCAGAGAGAGGACCTGGTAGCCCAGTGTGGGCTCTCAGGTGTCGTATAAAGAATTTACACTTTCTCCTCAAAATTAATTGTTGGCACTGTAAAAACAAATCGGCTGCTTCTGAGGAATGCTTTATTTGCGCAGCAGTTTCTAGCAGAGGGATAGATTGAGCTGTATATGAGCTATCTGTGTAAATATTAATGGTTTGATTTGGAAATGCTTAAAACACAGCAATAACAGCATGTAATTCAACCAATTGAGCTGAGACAGATGATGTAACAAAGGAGATTACTTGATCTTTAAAGGCATAAGCGGCTGTTCCTGATGAGGAATCATCAGTGAAAACTAGCAGTGCTTCCTTTATAGGTGCATGCGCAGTACGAGATGGAAAAATGAATGCATGGCAATTACAAAACTGAACCAATCTGTCTGGCGGATAATGATTATCTAGCTGACCACCAAATGAAGCACATGTGATAGGCCAGACTTCAGAGCTCTGCATAAGCCAATCAATCTGATGCCTTGTATAGGGTTGTACTATGACATCAGGATCTTTTCCAAAATATTTTTGACTGTTATCTCTGCCTAACATATTCATATCAGCTACAACTGCATAGTATGGATAAAGAACATTTTTAGGGGATGAGGGAAGATGAACCCATAATATGGGTGCAGTTTGCCAAGAACCTGCAGTAGGAGTTAGTTTAGTGTTAAAAATAAGAAAATATAAAGGCTTAGAATAATTAATATGAGTTTAAAAATGGGATGAAATAGCACTCTCTACCTTCTGTAAGGCTTTTCTACCCTCCTCTGTTAGAGAGCTGTCAGACTTAGGGTCAGGATCTCCTTTGAGAATATCAAACAAAGGCTTCAATTCTCCTGTCGTAAGTTTCAAATATGGGCTTAGCCAATTAATGTCTCCCAATAGTTTTTGAAAATCATTAAGTGTCTTAAGGGAATCAGTCCTCAAGGTGGCCTTGCTATTAATAATACATGGACCATTAATCTGAAACCCTAAATAAGTATATGGATCTTGTAATTGTACCTTTTCTGGTGCTATTTGTAACCCTGCAGCCTGTAAAGCTGTTTTGATCATCAAAGCACTGGAATACCTGCTTTCTATCTTTTCCTGCTATTTAAAGATCATCCATGAAATGAATCATGTAGATTTGCTTCCATATGGTTCTAACACCATCTACGGCAGAAGCCACAAACTTTTGGCATAAGGTAAGACTGTTAGCCATACCCTGAGGCAAGACCTTCCATTGATATCTTTTCATAGGTTCTCTAAAGTTTATATCGGGAACACTAAAAGCAAAGTGCTTTCTATCGTTAGGATGCAAGGGGATAGTAAAGAAACAGTCTTTTAAATCTATAATTATTTTATAATAGCCTAAAGGTATGGCCACTGGTGTGGGCAGCCCAGGTTCCAAGGCTCCCATCTGAATCATGGTCAAGTTAACAGCCATCAAGTCTTGCAACAATCTCCACTTTCCTGACTTTTTCCTAATGACAAATATTGGGGTATTCCAGGGAGAGTTACTCTCTTCTAAATGTCCTACCTGTAATTGTTCCTGCACTAGCAACTGAGCAGCTTATAATTTTTTAGTGGTTAGGGACCACTGATCCACCCAGACGGGCAAGTCCCCCTTCTAGGTGATAGGATCGGCACAATGCCCTAGGGGTGCAGCTGAATCAATAGCCCCCATCAAAAATACCCCAAGCCTCTTCTTCCAGTGTTACCATGGACCTCAATAGGATGAGTAATCCCATCTTCACTTTTTCCTAATCCTTTCCCCAGGGAGAATCCAGAGCTTATTATCATTTGAGCTATGGTTACTTCATTAGGGCTGCACATAATCAATCCCAACTGGGATAACAGATCTTGGCCCCAGAGATTAATGGGAAGGCCTGGGATGACATAGGGTTGTATATTCCCTGTATTTTCTTCGTTATCATTCCGCGTCAGCACCTTAGAGTTTTGTTGTGAGTTTTGACTTTGGCCAATTCCCCTTAGATTGGTTAAGGTTGGGGTCAAAGGCCAGCTGGCAGGCCAGTTACTTTTTTTGATAATAGTCACATCAGCTCCTGTGTCAACCAAGCCTTGGAATGCCTTTCCATCCAGCCAGATTGTCATCATAGGTTTTTGTTTAACTCTAGGCTGTACCCATTATGCATCAGAGGAACCAAAGCCTTGATCCCCTCTCTTAGGACTCTTACATTTGTGATTAGTAGGAAACAATTGAAGTAACAATAGTTGAGCTCTCTTCCTTCCTGTAGGAATGGTGACTATATTCTGAATTGCCTGTGCCATTACCTTAATCTCACCTTGATAATCATTTTTTATAACTCCAGGAAAAATTTGTAGTCCCTGCATAGTAGCACTGCTTCTTCCCACTATCAGACCAAACACATTTAGATAGAGCAGTCCAAACACTCCAGTGGGTAAGGCCTGAGGTCCCATTTCTGGGGTTAATACTGTGTGGGTGGCAGAACTGAGGTCCAGTCCTACACTTCCTGGTGTTGCTCGACTAAATTCTAAAAGGGATTGTTGTTTGCTGCTATGAAACTGATTGCCCCATAAGCCTGTTTTGGCCTGTGTTGGTTTGGGGCCTGGAGCTGGCCCCTGTTCCCATTTCCCTGATTATGGGAAAGGGTGTTTCCTTGTGCATCTGTCTTGGACCTACATTCATTAGCCCAATGCCTTTCACGTTTGCAATGTGGGCATAGCCCAGGCTGTTTGCTGGGTTGTCTCTGGGTTAACTCATTTTCTGCCTTGCAATCTTTTGCAAAGTGTCCAGGCTTGCCACACTTAAAACAGGCCTTTTTGTCTCTACTTGCCAAGAAATTGCTTACTGATTGTCCTTGCATGGCAGCCGCCATAGCTAAGCCATGTTGGTAGGAGGGCCCTATGTCAGAACAGAGTCTGATATACCCAGTAAGGCCTGTCTTCTTCCTGTAGGGTCTAATGGCTGCTTGGTAGGCAGGATTGACATTTTCACATGCAAGCTGTTTCACATAATCTACACCTGTCTCTGCATTACCAAAAATCCTCCCTGCTGTTGTCATTAACTGATGAACAAACTCAGAAAATCATTCATCAGGCCCTTGTCTGAGTGCTGTCAAAGACACACCAGTGTCTCCCTTTACACCAAGCCTTCATGGCTGCATTTTGAATTTGAGCGAATAAGCCTGGGTCATATTGTATCTGGTTATCACTAGAAGCAAATTGACCTTCTCCTACTAAAGCATCAAAGGACCAACCATTGCTGGCCTGAATGTTTCCCCTAGCTGTTTCTTTACAATTCTCATGATACTCTGATTTCCAAATAAGATGGTCTCCACCACTAAGAACTGCTCTCACTAGAGTATTCCAATCCCCAGGAGTCAGCCACTCCTCTGCAGCAGATTCTAAGATTGCAAGAGTAAAGAAGCAGTGGCACCAAATTGTGACACTGCATTTTTTAATTCTTTAATGATTTGAAAATTAAACCCTATGTGATGTCTCTAAACAACCTCTTGAGTGTCTCTGGTCTCTGATACAGGGAAAGCCTCAGCCTCTCCCTCCTCTGGCTGATCTGTGGCTAAACTAAAGCCAGAGGATAAGGCTGTCTTTGGACTCCAAGTTAAGGAATGCAAGGACCTGGGGGATTTTCCTTATCCTCTCCCTCTTCCCTGTCTTTAATTTTTGTAGCTGATTAAGTCCTGATACTCTTTCTCTACCTCGATTTGTTATTTAAGGAGAGAAATGTTGTCCTGTAACTCCTTTCTGGGATCTAGAACCACCATCTGGAGCAGTCTTTTTTTGGTTTTTCGAGACAGGGTTTCTCTGTATAGCCTGGGCTGTCCTGGAACTCACTCTGTAGACCAGGCTGGCCTCGAACTCAGAAATCTGCCTGCCTCTGCCTCCTAAGTGCTGGGATTAAAGGCGTGCGCCACCACTGCCTGGCTTTCTAGGAAGTCTTAAACTTCTGCTTTTAACTTTATCTGACCCTGATAACTCCTGAGGTAGACCAAGCTGGCCCTGTACTCAGATCTGCCTGCTTCTGCTTCCAGAGTGATTGAATTAAAAATGTCACTGTGACTGTCCTGTGCCACTTTTGTATAGGTGCTGATGGTGATAAGGGGAGAGGGAGGAGGGCGTGTTGCAAATGTTTTATCCCAAGAAAGGCGCTCTTTGCATCTAGGGATTTTTCTTGTTTTGATTGCTCAGATCTGACGTTAGCTGTGCCCATCTGTAACTCTCTGGCCATTGTCTTCACACTGATGGTTGGGAAGGTCCTCGGAGAAGATGTTGGTGGGAAAGGTAAGTTGAACTTCTGCATGGCAGGGCATGGCTGCGTGGGCCTTGGAACATGTGAACATCCCCCATTCTGTCTCCCATGGGTGGGCGAGGAAAGGCCTACCCTGCATTCTACCACAGCTCTCCTGCAAGCTTGTGGCCCTCAGTCTCCTTTCCCTGAGCAATCTGGGGGCAGAGTCTGGGATGAGAACCAGGACCAGGGGTCACCATCTAGTTTTCTTCCTTGGCCCCACTGACCCCAGCCCCCTGATGGTTTCTTTATCTCAGAAGCAGTGGCCGGCATGGTACTCACCATCACAGGGATCACACTGTGCATCACAAGCTCAGTGATCAAGACCCAGGACCAACCCTGATCTTCAGCTCTGCTGTGCTCAGCGGATGCTAGGCACTGAGGTGCAGGCAGTGATCCGCCAGCTCGCCTCTCTCATCTCTCAGATCGCACCTACCTCAGGGGTCACAATAAGAAATGCACTGTCCAGATAGCCAAGGCTACTCAGAAACCCTGCCTCAAAAACGCAAACAGACAAAGGACAGTACTGGGCAGGTTTTGCAACCTTTACTGGGTTCCTTGATTGAGATTTAGCACTGGAGCCAGGCATGGTGGAGCACGCCTTTAATCCCAGCACTCAGAAGGCAGAGGCAGGTGGACCTCTGTGAGTTTGACATCAGCCTGGTACAGAGCAAGTTCCAGGATATCCAGGGCTACACAGAGAAACTCTGTCTTGAAAAAACAAAAAGAAAAAAAAAAAAGCATTAAAAGGATTTAGCAGTGGAG
The DNA here is from genome assembly GCF_011762505.2 of Arvicanthis niloticus. Classification (NCBI taxonomy): domain Eukaryota; kingdom Metazoa; phylum Chordata; class Mammalia; order Rodentia; family Muridae; genus Arvicanthis; species Arvicanthis niloticus. Next base: position 24,940,208 of record NC_047662.1, on the reverse strand, counting down.
ACTGAACAGACCCTTAGTGCCTCTGCCCTGCAGCCATCTTCTCTTCCTGCTGCCACCTGAGGCAGTGTTGCCCAGCCTCCATTACCTGACCTGCTCTAGACTGTCAGCATCCACAGCGCCTCCACTACAGGGAAAGGGCTGGCTGCAGTCTCAACCAGGAATGGCCAGAAGCCCCCACAGCTCCACTACAGTGCTTTGGCAGACTGATGGTGGAATTCGGGGACTGGGGTTACATCAGGTGGAAGAAAAACAAGCTGGCCCTGGGCAGAATGCTCAACTGCCAGTCCCTCAAGTAGACAGCGGTGTGCCGAGCAGCACCTAGCTGCAGCAAACATCTGGCCAGTAGCAGCTTTCAATAAATCCACAGCAAACAAAGCTTAGCAAATATTTTATTGTAAGGAGCCTGCTCCTAAACTGAGTCTCTGGCAGGGATCACATAAGGAAGTAGCCCCCATAGAACTTGTTTGCCTGTGACTGAGGAGGCCACACTTACTGAGAGCCCAGGAGGCATGGCTTCTCCAGAACAGGTTGCTGAGGGCTGGGACTAGAGGTGGCTGGGAGTAGTTGTCCCCAGTTTGTATCTTAAGCTCCCAGATCTTAAGATGGTGGAGTATGGGCGGAGGTTGGGGCTATAGCCCAGGCTGGTGGTGTGTAGGCAAGGCCTCTTCTACTGTCTCTGCTGCCCTCTGGTGGATGTATGGAGACATAGAACTATATGTATGCCCAATTTGCATCGACTGCCAGAGGTCCCCAACCTACGAAAGGAGCCTACTGGAAATTTGAACGCCTTAAAAGGGAAACAGGAGGGAAACAAGGAGGGAAACAGGAAGCCAGCCTTTCAGATTTATATCTGCTCAGTCACCAGGAAGATGCGCCATGGAGATCAGACTTTAGGTGAGATCTCTGACCATCTTAAGGCTTCCCTGTGTCTCTGTCTCGAAAAACAAAAACAACAACAACAAAAAAAGGCTTCCCTGTGTCAATGTGATGGGCTTACCTGATCCACTTTCTGAGCCCCAGCTGTCTCCCTCCTTGGGTACAGAGCCCCATACACTCCCTAACTCCTAATAAAGAGGCAACATTGGCTGATGCCCAGGCTCTGGGGCCCTCAGCAGCCTCCTGTGCCTTCACCTGCTCTACCAGTTGGTTCCCCCGAGCCTTGTCCATGGTCTTCAATGCCTCAGAGGATGACAACCCGTGTGAAGGTGGAAGGAGAGACCTGACTCCACAAAGTTGTCCTCTGACCTCTACATGGCCATGGCATGCATATGCCCATGTACATGTGCACACAACAGTGAACATGGGATGTAAATCTAAGAAGCAAGGGACATGCAAGTAGAGGGGTGGCGCATAGTCTGCTGAAGCATCCCACTGCAGACATGTCCCAGCAGTACAAGGACCATCCTGTCCCGTCAGAGGGGACTGGTGTGTGTTCCTAGCATGTGTAAGCACCGGTGTGGGGATACAGAGGGCCAACCCTAGGCCCCTAGCCTGATGTGACCGAGAGCAGGGAGCTTGTTCCATGGCTGAAGGGACTGCTGGGAACTGCCATAGAAAGTGGATGGCTCAGTTTCTCCTGGCTCCTTTGGAGAAGGCTGGGCTACCAGGGCCTTGTGGCCCTGGACCTACAGATGGGACACTGGGTTAGAGCTTCATCTGTTGACTGTTCTCACCTTTCTTGCTCCCCAGTCTACACTTCAGTGTGCCCTGCTGCCTGTGCAAGCTTGGGAGAGACCATGTGCCTTCTTCATAGTCTGCATCCTGCCTGCCTTCATTCCTGTCAGACTGTCTATCTAGGAATAGTTCAGTTGTTGACACTGGCATTCAGAGATGCTCAGTGAAACCAGTCTGCTTTCTGCTCTCGGGCCACATGCTCACTGGCTAATCTGGAATGGGAGGGTGAGTGGAAGGATGGGCCCTGCTATGCCAAGTAGCCAGTTCCAACATCCAGTGTAGTGATGAAGCATTTGGCATGTCATGTGCCACTCTGTAACTGTCACCCTGGATGAGTCGTCTTGCTTATGCTTGAGAACGTTAGTTCCCACCCCTGAGAAGGGAGGGGAATGGACTCCTGGCTTCATAGGCTTGCAGAACACATGCATGGGGTAAGCCTGGGCTGCTCAGCTAGCCATGCCCCATCACCCGTGCAGGTGTCCCCTCTGCCTGTGGGCTTTATACTACAGGTTTAGAGGACACCTGCAGTGAAAGGAAGGGTAGAGGTGGCTCAGAGGGTACTTCCTGTGACCTGTGACCCTTCACCTCAAACAAACCTACCAGTAGCCCTTGGACTGAGAGGGGCTGGGCACCAGCAGCTCCGTATAGGGGTGGTCCTTGAACTTCTCCAACAGCCAGATAGTAATGGCCGTTCACCAGAGCAGTCCCTGTGGACAGTGGGAGCCCCTCAAGGGTGCAGTCTGTGAGGAGAGGTAATAAGAAAGAGCTGGTGGCTAAGAGCTGCTTCCTACCCAGTAGGCACTAAGCTCCATCAGAGGACCTTCTGACTCTGGTCCTCTGGGCAACAGCTAACTTAGGTTCTGCCCTGGAGGAAGTCCTGCTGGAGAGCACACACCTTCCCGTGGCCTTTTCATCCTGAGGAGCAGACAGATACAGTGGCACTCCTTGGGGTGCATTCTCCCATCCCATACTCATGTACAGCCCCACTCTGTAACGTGGCCTTCTCAGTCAGCAGCTTCAGCACTTTCCCAGTCCTGAATGGCAGTCTGGGACAGCCTCAGACTAAAGGGGGGACTTAGCAGGTCCCATTCTTGAACACACTTTGAGACAGAACAGCCAGGTAAGGGGAAGGATCTCCGAGACTCCCTATGTGAAAGGGGGTGTAAGAAATAAGTGGTCCAAGAACCACTTACATATTGGGTTTTCAATCTTCCCACTTGTAATAGGAGCTGAGGGGACCACTCCCATTTTCTTGACCTCAGGCACAAATCTATATCGCCATTCCCTGAGGTGGGCACTCACTGGATGTAGCAGGAAGTATCTGCTGGTAGCCACTGTCCAAAGGTCCTATCACATGGGCGCTGAGGCATGGAAGACTCCTGAAACCAAGTCAGCCACTCAAGTCAGAAGTTCAGGACTTTGGTTGGGACTGGGTGGTTCTACACATGGGGTGAACAGACAGGACCCAAACTTGTGCAGGAGAGCGAGTGAGTGGGGATGAGTCTGGTCACACCTTTCTGAAAGGAGCATCTGTGTTTCCTGGGCCATAGAATTCCTGTCCTCTGCCCTCCTGAGTCACTATCTACTTATTCCTTTGGGGACCATGGCCTGGAGATTAGGTAAAAGGCTGGGACTGAGCCAGGGGCAGTGTCCTTAAGTCCCAGGACCCAGGACAGCAGCAGGTTCTAGAATGAGTGTGATGTGCTCCCTGAAACTGACAGCTCTAGCTGCTTCCAGGAGGGATGGGACAAAAGAGGCTACAGTGTCCCCCCAGGACTTACATGTTGTTGCCTGTTCTTCCCACCTGGGTGTTTCCTTCCAGGAGGTAAATAGCTGAAAGGACAGATAGATCCCAAGTTACCTTAAAGAAATGTGAACCTTGGCCAGCCAGGTTTATGCCCATCACAACCAAGACTGTCATCACCATAGCTAGTCTGAGGAGACTATTTTCCAATTTGCCCTTGCCCTTGACAACTTTGTGATGGGTATAGTGGCATATGCCTTTAATTCTAACAATCCTTTGGCAAGGCATCAGTGGCACACACCTTTAATTCCAGATCTGGGAGGCAGAGGCAGGTGGATCTCTGTGTTCAAGGGCAGCCTGGTCTACAGAGAGATTCAGGACAGCCAGGGTTATACAAGTCCTGTCTCAAAACCAAACAATTCTAGCACTCCAGAGGCAGTGGCTGGGATAAAAGGAGTGTGCCTCCAACTGCCTGGCTTTAAAAATAAATGTAATTACTAAACAAAAAAACAGACCTCAGAAAGACATCCAACTTACAGAATTCTCTCCATAGGCTTGTCCTGGTTGTGATGGACATATACCTTAGTAACAGAACTTAATCTGAGTTACAGCTCAATTTATTTGTTTACATAGCCCCTGGCCAGTTTCTCAGTGTGCTTCTTCTGCACTCTGGTAGTACAGTGTCTCCCCAGACTTTGGAAAAACTAAGCCTGTTGACTTGAAGTATTAAGTACACTGTTAATCCCACCATCCTCCACAGGCACTTCAGCCAGCCCCAACCCACTCACTGGAGCTTGTGGAATTGCTCAAAGCCAGCAGCCACATACTGCCCTCCATTCTGTAGGTCAGCCAGGTTGGTGACAGGGTGGCATCACTAAGTGTGTAGAGGGCTCGTACAGCCAGTGAGGCTTGCACAGCTGATGTCACCTCATATAGGAAAGCCTCCATGGTAGGGTAGTGGCGTTGGGTCACCACCAGCTGGTGGCCTGGGAAGAAGGCATCCCCATTTTGATACACCAGTATCCTCTTGGCTGCCATAGTATATCACAGAGCTGTTGCCAAGCAACTAAGCCAGGGCTGGGAGATGTGTCAAAAGTGGAGTCCTGCCCTCTTATCCAGGAAGTCTGCAAGCACTTTGGATGGAAGCATTTCCCTGGACTCGGTCTCAGATCTGCCTTTGATGGGCCTCACAGGAGCAGGATAGATAGGTATGATTATTTTTTTCATTTGTTTTGCAGAGTTGGGATCAAACCCCAGCCCTTGTCCAGCATGGTCTGATCACATTATAAAAGGCAGACCTTAGGCTTAGTAAGAGGGAGATGCCCATCTTCTCCAGGGCTTGGGCTCCTTTGAACAGCTAAGACAGGGCAATCAGCCTGGAGCCTGTTACCCAAGGAGAATGGCTAACATCCTAGGCAACATTGCTAGCTGGTTCTGGGAATGTCACTCCATGTCAGATGGCCCAGAATCTGTCCTGGTCAGAAGCAGGAGATAAGAGGAGATGGGTGCCGGGTGGTGGTGGCGCACGCCTTTAATCCCAGCACTTGGGAGGCAGAGGCAGGCGGATTTCTGAGTTCGAGGCCAGCCTGGTCTACAGAGTGAGTTCCAGGACAGCCAGGGCTATACAGAGAAACCCTGTCTCGAAAACAAACAAACAAAAAGGAGATGGGCTCAGAACTTGCCAAAAGCCTGTTCTGACAACCAGATAACTGAGGAAAGCAATAAGATATGGGGTCAGTGTTAATAGCAGTCAACAGAGGTCTCACCAACAGCGGTGGGCAATTTACAGGAACAAAACTTCATTATCTGGGGCTGGCAAGAATGCCCAGCGTAAAACTCTGAACTTTAAGAGGCTGGTCAGAAAGAAAAGGATAAAGAGGTCATGCACAGACACAGACACACACACACACTCTGGCTGGGCCTGACCACCTGTTTCATCAATTTCACAAGTGCACATGAATACTTCTATACATACACATATATACATATGTATAGACATACATATGTATATATATATTTGTATATATACATGTTTGTTTATAATATATATATTTGGTGGATGGAGCAGGGCCCCAACAGCCACTTACTTTTCTCTCAGCCTTTTTATACCTTCTTAGACAAACGTTCTTTATAAAATACCTCACAGATAAAATGTTTACACAAAATGGAGTTTCAGAAGATGTTGATAGTAAATTCAAAGCAGTGTTTTATTCTATAAGCTCATTATAAGTTCACAGCAACAGTTTCACATGGCCTTGCTTTATCACAGTGCACACCTGTGGCTTCTTCCTTGGACCTGACCTAGGATGAATGTTTTTCCTTGATCACAAATCTGTCCCAAGCCCATTTCTCTTCTCAGTGTAATTTATGAACATTCATTGCATTCCTTATTATGCAGCCTTTACTTAATATTTTATGAGGAGAGGACACATTCTATTCTTGACTCTAACTTTATTTCATCTTTCTGGCAAAACAACTAAAACTGTCTCCTCAAACTTTCTTCCTAAAATTATTTGAATCAATTCTATAGTCATTAATTCATGTAAACAGCATTAATTAGTGAAAGTTCATTTTCATGTTGATCTGTAGGAAATTTGCCCAATAGGGTGGCCATCACCCAGGAAGTAAGACACCAGGCTATAGGCACTGAGGGTTTCTGGTGTCCACTCACACCAAGCCACATAACTGAGGAGTGTGGCAATGACAAACATGAGGAGGCACATCAGTAGCAAGAAGCAATCCTGGGACGAAGTCTCTGGGGCTGTGCATCACCAGAGTACACGCATGGCAGCCGAGCAAGATGGTGAGCCATCTCCAGGGAGGTCACTTGCCCATACAGCTCCTCCTGCATGGTGTCCAAAAATCCAAGAAAAACTTTTGCTCTCCATGATCCTCCCACCCTACTTATTACCCCAAGAGAAGGTGAAATTTGGTTTAAGTCACAGGCAGAAGATAAAAGGGTGTGTCCTCCTCCTCCTATTGTACCAGCTCAGCCCTCCAGCTTCTCTTAGCCTGATACCAAGGGCCAAGGGCAGGAGACAAGGGCCTGCTTCCCTTATCAGTTTTCATAGCATCTCCTTTGGGAACCCTTCCTCTCCTAGATCCCCACGTCTTCCCTGATGGTCCTGCTTTCTTGCTAGTATCTGCCCTTCCCCTAGTCCTGTCTTGTGAAAGACAAGTTCTCCAGTTCTTCATCTGCACTGCAGAGTCCCATAGCTTTCCCATCCTGGACTAAGCTCACTGGTAGTTCCATGGCTCAAAGTGCTAGCACTGGGGGGTTGGCTCTTAGGTGGTTTAGTCCTTGTGAGATCCCTAAAAGTGCTAGCACTAGGGGGTTGGCTCTTAGGTGGTTTAGTCCTCGTGAGATCCAGGCTACCACATTCCTGCCCTGCCAAGGTCTCATCCCAAATCATGTGGCCTTCTGAGATACTCAGATCACAGGGCCCGGCTCTTCGGCAGGCAGCCTCCTTGTAGCTTGCCTTTCTGGAATGTCTGTTGTTAACATTTAGATTTTCACACAGAATAGGCAGCTGTGTTTCAGCTTTTCCAGAATAAGGACTTCTAAACTTGAGGTCCCCAGGGGTCTGATCCTCTAGGAGTTTCAACTGCTGTAGGGAGGTTTCATTAAAGGGCTGTCCTCCATGGTCTGGCCCTTTGGTGACTCTGTCCCCTCCAGCCTGGCTCTCTAATGCTGCAGGCAGGTGTGATCCCGAGTTCCTATAGCAGAGTTCTCTGCCTTTAGACCCAGCAGTGGCTTTGCCGGTACTGGTCACACTGTCTGGGGGTTTCTGGGGCTGCAACCTGCCCGTGTGGCAGGAGTCCTCTGCATGTTGTGACTCTCCTATGACCCTGTCTCTATAGGATTGGTTTTCCAGAACACAGCTTGACTGCAACCAGGTCTTCTCATAGGCCTGTCCCCTGTGCTTCAGGCACGTGTTAGAAGGCTTGTCTCTGGTCTGGCTTGCTTCTGGGGATCTCAGTGTTTGCTTGAGAATTAGGTACTGTCAGGAAAGAAGAGAGGCAAGCTTGCTCAGGTATGGCAGAAGGCCCTTCCCCCACCTTGAGCTTAGAGAGGGCTCTCAGTCAGTCCTACCTCCTTTCGACTGTTGATGGCCTGCTGTAGCCACAGTAGCTCCATGGCCAAGTGGTTGCGCTGCTCCTGGAGCTCCTGTTGGCTCTGGGACAATCCTAGATCTGTGACTTCAATGAAGAAGGAAGAGAAGAAGGCCTTGAGACAGCCTTAGATACTGGGAACTAGTCTAGTTCTAGGTACTGGCAGAGGGAAGGAGGTGGGGGAGGGTTGCAACTATATCTTTTCATGGTTCATGGGAGGCTGGGACCCAGAGGAGGTCGGAACACCCGTCTAGCCAGATAAGTACCTGCATTTTCCACCTTGGAGACAGAGGTATCTTTGCTGTTCCTCTGGCTGGTTTTCCTGCCCTGCTCAGCCTGCAGCCAGGAGCTGTCATCTCTGCAAAGACGTCCTGGTTCTGCTGGGCTCTTTTCTGTCTTCTTCAGGACCATCTCCTCCCGGATGAGCTCTTTTTTAGAGTCTTTATATGGGGAATGGCTCCATAGTTTCTGCTCTGGGTTTGGTATTTTCTCTGCTTTCCAGGATCGATGAGATTTTGCCTTATGAGAATTTAGAGAGGTGTGAGAATCGCAGGGCTAACCCTACCACCACCAGGATCACTAATGGCTGGAAACCATAGTCTAGTGGGCAAGTGGGTAGGATTAGGGACTGGGGTGTGAGGAAGTGAACCTGCTTTCTCTTCCAGTGACTACTGAGGCTTTTGGAAGAAAAAAATCAGTTCCAGTCTGGCTAGTAGCACCTGGGGAGACTGAGGCAGAAAAATCCGTTGAGTTCAAGGCCAGCCAGGGCTACCCAGTAAGGCTCTGTGTCTACAGACTTTTGGAGCTTGCTGGAGAGATGGCTCAGTAGTTAAAAGAACTCGTTCTTTGAGAGGACCCAGGTTCAGTTCCCAGCACCCATATGGTGGTTCAGTTTTAACTCCAGTTCTAGAGGGCCTAATGTCCTCTTTTGACCAACGGGAGTGCCAGGCATACATACAGTGTACAAACAACAGGCAAAACACCCTCACATAAAATAAACCTTCAAAGAGAGGAGTCCCACCATTCCCCTCAACCCTATAGCAGGTTCTCCTTTCCTTTCCCCCTGGGGTGTGTAGTACCTCTGGGAGAAATATGGGCCTGGGAATCCATCCCCCAGTCCACTGAAGCGTGCTGAGGTCACCCTCAATCTCTTGTACAATTGTCTCATACTCAGCTCGAAGGCTCTGGAATTGACGTCGGACTAAGAAGCCCCGGAAGGCAGCCTAATGTAGAGAATAAGTGGGAAAGATACCTCTTAACATTTTTAGAAAGCGGTATTTTGGCAAGCACTCTCGATTTTGTGGTTGTTGGCAGATGGAGAATCAAGCCCAGGGCCTTGCACATGCTGGGCAAGCACTCGACCTCTGAGCCCAAAAGGGAGAGATCTTTGCATCCTGGGGGCTGCCAGAGAGAACACGGTCGTGGGGAAGGGTTAGGCGACTATGTTTTGGAGCTCTGGGAGGTGAAGAAAAGATGCTGAGCTGGACCCTCATTCTCGATTTACGGTTCTTTTATCTCTTCCCTAACCCAGCCACAGCTCCGCCTTCTTCAGTGCAGTGCGGAGGGCGTGCGGGTAAGGGACGTTATGTGACAGCTGCATCTCACGGGAAGGTTTAGCCCCTGACCCCAGGTGCACTCGCAACTCCATCCCGACCTGCAATGTAGACAGCTTTCGGAGGAAGAGGTCGGGATCCATCTCCTGCCAACCGCCTTGCGCTGTGTCTCACCCGCATGCGTGCGCTTGCGCAGTGAATCTTCAGGCAGCCCCGCTCCTGGGCATGCGCAAACACAAGGCCACACCCGCTGTTTCCAGGGTCACACGCTGGGCTTCTCCCTCCTACTTGCACCCTCATCCGGGTCCCGTTCGAGCTCCCCCCACCCCACACACCTGGAGTATAGCACAGTAAGAGCAAGGAGAACACCGAGGAGTCGCTTTTCAGTTTGTTTAATTCCAGCCAGTGCCCCCGACCCCATAGCACCTAGGGGCTCCCGAATCCGTAAAAAGTCACAGTTTGAAGAGGAGAGAAGAGTCTAGGCGACACCTACGCCGTTGGCTGCTCCTCAGGCTCAGCATTCTCTGCCAAATGCAGCTTCTGTCTGTGCCAGTCAAGGACTGTGACACTTTGGACCTGTGTATCCACATGCCTTCTCACCCTGTTATAGGCCTTGTGAGTGAGTGTGTGTGTGTGTTCCGGGCCAACACACCAGGGAACAATCTAAACAAAGATTAAATTTGAAAGGAGCCAGGTGTGGTGGCGCATGCCTTTAATCCCAGCACTTGGGAAGCAGAGGCAGGTGGATCTCTGTATCACTGTGAGTTCGAGGCCAGCCTGCTCTACTCAGAACAGCCAAGGCTACACAGAGAAACCCTGTCTCGAACTCCCGAATTCCTCCTGCACCCCCAACCCCCAAAGAAAAGGCCGAAAGGGCAGGAGTAGACAAGCTTTGCTATGTATCTGTGTCAGCTTCAAAGATTTTCAGCATGCCAGGGTTTACACAGTGAGACTTGGTCTCAAAACAAAACCATAGACCCTACATGCATTTCTCTCCTCCATCACCCCGCTTTGTTGACTCCTGGATGTCCTAGAATCCTGGATTCACTATGTAGGTGGCCTCAAACTCAAGAGCCCCACTTGCATGACTCTACCTTCCAAGTGCTGGGATTAACATTTTGTGCCACCACACCTGATGCATTTTTCCTTTAGAATTTGGTAAATTCTACATTCATCTTAAGTGGGGGCAGTTTGTGGCTAATTCTGAGTCAGTAGGACAGCAAGAAATGGGAATATTTGTTATGTGTGAATAGAGGCAGGAAGAAACTTATTTCCCACCCCTCATTTCTCCCTCACCTGAGAGGCACAGAAACCTCATTAAGCCGCTTGGAAAGGATACATGGAATTGCTAAGATCTTCTAGCTGTCAACAGAGGGAAAAGGGGGTTTATGTCAGGGGACCCAGAACAAACCTGAATGCTCTGGGGAAGTCCTACTAGTGCAGCTTGAGGAACTCACAACTCTTTGATTCATGTACCCCTAACTTTTCACTGGGAGACTTGGGAGCCTGTGCCCTCTCCACCCTTGGTGTCCCCAGGATCCTTAAACAGCCAGCTCTATGACCCACATTGCTAAGCAGCTGGTCCAGGTTTCTGTCAGCCATTGTCTTCTTCTGCTCCTCAGGCAAGCCTTCTGTGACCCCATCCTCTTCCTCCTCCTCGTCCTCTTCCTCGCCACACACATCCAGGCTGAAGTGAAGTCTAGCCAACTTCTCCTGCATCTCCCGAACATGCTCCAACTGCTCGAAGGAACATTCCGTCCCTGGACAACTCTTGAGTTTAGGAGGCAGCCTGGGACCCTAAACCCAGCCTGCCCCCAGACCAAGACCCCCAGCAGCACCCACAGAACTACCCTGCTCTGGACTTACCAAAGGCCTGCAGGCGACCTGAATGAAAATCATTGAGCAAGTTCAGTAGTCCCCCCTCCATCTCATAGACATCTGTCACCTCTGTCAGGAAGGAGTGTTGCAGGGGTGTGCCTGCGGAGCCGCCTCCACCTCCAGCCAGCACCGGTCTGCATTTCTCCTTGCCTACTCTGGGTGAAGTAGACACGACCATGGTCATGGGTGTGCCATGTCTCTCTGCACTGCTTCATCTGCCCCACCCACTCACCAACACAAACTGGTGTTTGTTCTCAGGTCCTACCCTGAGCAGCAGGATAGGTTAAGGGAAGGAGCTAATGAAGGGAAGGAAGAGGGCAGAAAGACATCTGTTTCCACGAGTGCTGCAGCCAGAGGCATACCTACAAGGAGACTGAGCAAGAGCCCATGAAGCCCCTGTCACCCTGGACAGGTCACTTGTCCTCAGCCTTGAGGGAGTTTCTTCCTTTACTGCCAACGAAGCACATACCACCAAAAATCTTCCTGCTCTTGTTCCATTCCAGAAACTGTTCTGAATTTTCCATCTCCTTGAAGGTGTGGCTTTGGCTCCAGCAGGGTAACACATTCTGTCTCCCCAGGGTAACCCTGAACCAGCCAGTTGGGCCTTCCTTCCTCTCCAACTGCATTTCCTAGTATTCTTAAACAGCCTTGAGCCTCAGATAAAACCTACAGCCGTGCCAGTACGAGCTGGCCGGGCAGATGGTATGGAGTCCCACAGAGGACACTGGTTTTATTTAGAACAATAGGGAAAAGAACACATTGTATTTATGGGAACAAAAGTGGACATAGGGTAGGGTCCAAATTATTTTTTGTTGTTTTGAGACAAGGTCTAACTATACAGCCTTGACTGGCCTAGAACTTATTGTGTAGTCCAAGCTGTCCTCATAGAGATCTACCAGCCTCTGCCACCATCCCTGGCCACCAAAATTCTTTTTTTTTTTTTTTTTTTTGGTTTTTTGAGACAGGGTTTCTCTGTGTAGCCCTGGCTGTCCTGGAACTCACTCTGTAGACCAGGCTGGCCTCGAACTCAGAGATCTGCCTGCCTCTGCCTCCCAAGTGCTGGGATTAAAGGCACCACCACCGCCCGGTGCCACCAAAATACTTAGCAACAACTATTGACTTTTTTTTTTTTTTTTTTTTTTTTTTTTTTTTTTTTTTTTTTGAGGCAGGGTCTCTTGTAACCCAGGCTTCAAACCCTTTACATAGCCAATGATCTTTGAACTCCTGATCCTGCCCCTCTGCCACCCTCGTGCTGGGATTATGGTCCTGCACTGCCACTTTCAGGCAGATTTCCATTATTTAAAAAGAACTGAGTAGAGAACTTAACTGGGCTAGAAAGAAAGAGAGCTCAGCGGGAGAGCACTTGCTGAGCATGCTGGGTACTTGAGTACAACCCCCCAGCATTACCAAAATAAAATGAAATAGAGGAAAAATCACCCCCAGGTATTCATTCCCTATGCTTGCTTTCACTGCATGCGAGCTTTTCAGTCTTGAATAACCTCCCCTCTTCAGTGTCCAGCAACCTCTTCTCTCTCACACTCACTCACTTCCTCCTCAGAGATACACTGTCACTCTGCTCAGTCCCAGGAAGTCCCGGCTTTTCTCTCTGTGCACTTGAGGACATGGATTAGGTCTGCATCACCAGTGAGTGGGTGAGGGAGGCATCAGCTGCAGCAATGTCTGAAGGCTCTCCCTCGTTTCCACAGTGCTCAGCCCAGAACTGGGACTCTCTGTTCTTGCCAAGCACCCCTTCCTTACTCACCTCTTGAATTTGGCTCGCTGCTTGGGTGATGGCAAATGAGGGAGTCCCAAAGCCAAGGAGCCACTGTGGCTGGTGGGCACGGGGACTCTGCGCAGTGTGCCTGGGGCCTGTGCTGGTTGGGTCAGGCAGGGCTTAGGACTCCGTTTCTTCTTTTTGTCTTCCATTGGGTGTTGTTGGACCTCAGGTCTGGGAAGGAAGATAATGAGGGGGCAAAATCACCCCTTCACCCTGCACCCCCTTTGATCAGAGAAAGGTCTTCAAATTTGTCCTTGTCGAGCAGTCAGGAGCTCCGTCCTGGTGTCTGTACAGAGCCAGATGCCAGCCTGCTGCTAAACTGTAGCTATGTGTCTGAAGAACCTTCCAAAGCCAGTGAAGCCCCCTTCTCCCTGAAATCCCCATTTGCGTGCCTGAGAGGGCTGGCCTAGACCAGGGTCACTGTGTTGTTTTCTTGTCACTTCAGCCCAGAGCCTGGGGCTGTAGAAGAAAATGCTCAGGAGACAGGTGATGTGACTAGGGGAGCCAGCTGAGGGTCAGGAGTGTCTTCACTAGGCCACAGTCTGTATATGGCGGATACTGACCAACACTGCGTAAGATGCAACCAAGCTAAAGCAGAGGCGCCTGGAAATACCCTAGTGTCAACCATATCGACCAGGCTCATCACTTACATACTGGTCTTTCTCTTCCACTTCACTTCAACCACACATGCCAGGGATGCCCAGAAGTTCCTCGAACAGCTTCTAATCTCTTCTTTTTCCAGTTAGAAAGTCTTTGAGGGTAGACCTCCAACAATGTCTGTAACTGTGACTAGATTGGCTTAGCCTGACTCCCGTGCAGCCTCATCACCTAGGCATCTGGTCTGCTGGGGTCCTCTGGGCACGGTGGGGGGCTCAGTCCAGACTGTTATCAGCTCGGTCACTTTACTTCCGAGATGGCAATGGTGGAATAGGAACATAAGCATTTAAACTGGCATGGAACAACTGGGTGGCATCAGTGGGGCTGGGGGTGGGGCGGGGGGAGGGTGGAAGAGAGACAGAGAACTCTGTCTCTCCCTGTTAGCAGCAGTGTGACCCAGTGACTGATGGAAGCAGCAGCCAGAGCGACTGAGATCAGCCTGGGAAGATGTGTCTAAGGAATCACTCGGTTCTCAATTATGGCTTCAAAAACGAGCATCAGGTGCGTTACCCCACCCCACCCTCCTCACTCCTTTCTCACACCCCTTGGGGTTCTACTGACCTGGAGGTTTGGGGTCTGGAGTGTGGAACAGTGCTTCTTAGCAGTCTCCCTCCGCCCTGCTTTCTCTCTCCTCCCGGGAACTAGAGCTGGTGGGAGCTAAGCCGCCTGGAGGTGATTTGCATTTAAAGAGGAAGTAGCCCTGTTTGCATTCACCAGGAGCTGAGCGGGAGGACAGTCCTCACATCAGCTCACCAGTTCCTCTTACCTACCTCGCACACGTACTGAGGGAACTCTGTTAGTTGCGGGATATGAATTTAAAATAATTTCCTTTTCTTGTCATGTTCGGAGGGAATCCCTCACAAAATGGTGGTGGCTTTGTATGCAGGAGGGGGGTGTTGGGAATAAATGAATGTGTGGGCATAGGCAATATATAAATATGTAAGAAAGATAAGGAGCAGGCACCAGAAGAAACAAAGACAATCACTACCCAAGCGCCTGTTAAGTCTTTTATGTACATTTAATCCTTATAATCCTGAGACATAATTGTTCTCCCAATTTTACTGAAAATAACCAGTTGTCGCTCATTCCTGGGCAATGTCATTGTTCCATTACATCCAGACATTACTAGCCTCTAAGTGATTTTGAACTGACAGGACGGCTCCCCACCTCCTACATAGAGAGATCCAGAGCACAACAGGAGGCTGGCAACCTGGCAGGAGATGGGAAGGAAGCTGACCCAGAACTGTTGGTTGTGGTGCAGCTGGCAGGAGGGAGTCCGATCAATGAGGCAGCTATTTGAAGATCTGGCAGAGCAGGACTGGTTCAGATTTCCAGAGCAGTATCTGATGCCACAGGAGAGTAGTGTCCTTCGCCAGGCTGCCCAGCAGGTTCAAGTTAAACAGACCTAGGCAACAAAGCACCCATCTTCCCTTTTCCTCAACAACACATTTCCCTGACCTGGGCCCCTGGCTGTGGGGACCCAGAGGTGTTGCTTCTGCAGACCGAGAACCGAGAACCAGAAGGAGGGGAGCACAGTGGGGATGTCCCTTTCCTCTTAGAGGTGGCAGAGGGCCCAGAAGCACCTCGGGGTTCCCACCTTCAGCTGCTTCCCCGAGGAGCCAGCTTTGGTAGAGCTACCTTGCTTGGAATCTGCTGACTTGGAGCAGGAGAGGAATCTGCTCCCGGAGGACTTCTGGAGCCACTGTGGTGTCTGGTGTACGTGAATTAGCATTAGTCTACCACTTCTGGCTGGAAGGGATCAAGGCACAGCTCCTGCAAAGCTGAGCCTCTGCATCTTTTCTGCCTAACCAGCTGAGAGAGGATTGGTGCTGGGTGAGGCCACAAGGTTTCCCCTGGAGGAGACCAGCTGGATTAAAGAACCACAAAGTGCCCGTGCATTCCCCTGAAGGGCCAATGGCACAGGCTCAGTAGTTCACACCTTACTCAGCTCTGTTTGAACACCTTCCTTCAATGGCTCTCTATGGCTGTTCAAAACTCCCAAGGAACACCTAAAGTAAATGCAGAACTCATCTCTTCCCTCACCCTCCTGGGCACCTTGTAAAACTTGTAAACAAATTTTCTTTCTTTCTTTTTTTTTTTTTTTTGGTTTTTCGAGACAGGGTTTCTCTGTGTAGCCCTGGCTGTCCTGGAACTCACTCTGTAGACCAGGCTGGCCTCGAACTCAGAAATCCGCCTGCCTCTGTCTCCCAAGTGCTGGGATTAAAGGCGTGCGCCACCACTGTCCGGCCAAATTTTCTTTTTGTAAAGGTCTCATAAACATTTGGGATTAAAGGCATGTTCTACTATGCCAGGTTCAACTGATTATGAAATGAGGTCATGACTCCTGTCCTTTTCAGGACTCCTACCTACTTTAAAGGTACCTTTCCTCACAGTAGTTACTAATTTTTTTAAAAAAAATTACATGTATTATGAACACATGTACATGTGTGGCGGTGTCAAGATGTACTTACGGAGGGCAAGGGGCAACTTGAGGGAGCACATCCTCTCAACCATCCATGGAGCCAGCCTCCACCTCACCCTCACAGGGCCTCACTACAGCAAACTGGAATACTACAGGTAGACCAGGCTAACCTCAAATTGAGAGATCCTTCTGCCTTTTCCTTCAGAGTGCTGGTATTAAGGGCATGTCCCACTATGTCTGGAGGCCCTCAACTCCACCCCCTTGAGACAAACCTAGCTGATGTTGCCCAAGGCAGCCCTGAACTCACAGCAGCCATGCCTCAGCCTTTCCGTGCTGGAATTACAGGTGTGCACACCTTATTGAAACTTCTAAAATTTTTTACTTATGTCCTTTAATTTTTTTTTTCCTACGCCAAGAGCAAACACAGCTAAAGAATCTGTCAGGGTCCTTAACTTGTGGCCAGTAGAAAGGTGTAGGATGATGGCAGGCCACTTTGCCAATCCAGAAATATCAAATAATCCGATTAGCTGAGATACAAATAAGGCAACAGACTATTTAATGTGGTGTAAAATACATCAGTTATCAAGTCCCTGGCTGTTGTGAATACCAAAAGTAGACTGGGAAGGGGAAAGAGAAAAAAAAAGGGTATCAGCTCAACTTCAAACAAGTGTGGGTGGTAAAGGAAAGCAGTCACAGGGACAGAGGCGGTCCTCCTTTCCCAGGCTGGGCAAGGGCAGTCAGATGCCTGGTGATCCACCCATGCTATTAAGGTGGGAGGGGGTCTGGAACAACGTTCAGTAGGCCACAGCCCCGCCACTGACACCTGGGCAGCCCCCAGTGGGACTAACGCGATGGGGATTAGGAAGTGTTAAATAACCATCTTTACAGAAACAACATTCTTACAGAAAGTGCCCAAGCTCTGTCCATGGTCCAAAAGCCTCATAGAAAATGACGAAGAATGGGGCCGACATGGCGTACATGAAGCTCTCACCTGGATAAGGACCTAAATATTGTTTGTATAGCCAAGGGCCCTGGGCTCTAAGCCATACCCACTGTGGTCCTCTAGAGAAAAAACTAACAATCTAAGAAACCAGCACAGCACTTGGTCCTAAAGTGAGGTCATGTGCAAGGGACTTGCCCATGTGAGGAAGGCAGTGGCCTGCTCACGGACGGGCCACCTCCCTGCAGCTGGCCCAGGCTCCTGGGCTGACTTTGGAAAGCAGAGCAGCTGCAGTGACTGTTTATATTTGGTCAGTGGAGAGGAGAAAGGAAGAGATTACCATCTACGTATCGTCCTGGCTGCCTACAAGTGGATGGAGCCAACAGCCAAGGTTCTACTGACAAACTGTAGCCTCCCAGCCTGCCACACTGAGACCCGACAGCTGTAACCCTGCACACGCTTTAAGAGGTAGCTGAAGTGAGGCAAGCCAACGTATGTGGACCACAGAAGGCCCTTCCATTTCCAAGGAGGCAGAAAGATGCCTTACCCTTACATCTCTGTGGCCTGGGGAGCCCCATGGGTTAACAGGTCAGATTTCAGCTTGGAATACGGGCTGGGAGGCCTTACTGGAACAGGAATACTACTATGATTTCCAAGAGATAAGACCTTGGGAGAGATTCCACAGGACAACAGATCCCAGCTGGAGATGGCAAAGCAGCCTCAATACTCTCACAGCTGTGGGGTAGCAAGTATTTGGAATGGTAGAGCCCATGACATGGGGAAGGGGTCATTTGTAATTTCTGGATTTAGACACATGATTGTTAGCACGTGATGTTGTCTCCCAGCCTTTTCCTTTTTGGTTTTCCGACAAGGGGTCGGTCCTGCTTCCTAGCTCTGAGAGTTCTGGGGCTACAGGAATACACCACATACCCAGCTCAATGTCTAATGTATGTGAGGCCTTAGAGGCTAGTTAGGAAAGATGAAGAAACTTGCAGGATAATGCAATAGTTAAAATACAGTAAGAAGTAAATACCCAACCTCAGTGTATAATCCACTTAGCTTATGGAAGTGGAGCCTCAGCTTCCAAGACAGTTACTCCGGAAAGCTGCTGTGGAAACTGGCCACAGCCCAACAGGTGAATAACAAGAACTTCAGCAAGGCTGCGCAGCCGACAGTGACATCGAGGGGAATGGGGAGGGAAAGACAACTCCCTGCAGCTATTTTGGTTCCTGGGATGTGTGTTCTTGACCTACCAGTCAGCTTAGGCAGAAGTGAAATCCCAAGAACTCACTTTTTGGCCAAGAAGGTGCTAGGAAATGGCACATGGATAAGTCTTCAAAAACTGCTCCTGAGTTGGAGGTAAGGGGGTAGGAAAAAACCAAAACAAAACCCATAAGCCAAGGGGCATGCAGACCTGGGGCCCAGCAAAGGCTGCATGGAGAAGTGGTGGGAATCAGTGGGTGCCACCTAGGCTGAAGCCCATAGGCAAGCTTGTGGCAAAGCCATTGGAAGCCTCTTTCTGTCTCTGAAATATCTCACCTTCCCAAGCAGGATACCTTGGCACTTACATGGCCAAGAACCCTGACAGGGCCGCTCCGAGTGGGCACTGGCACCTTCGGACCACTGTTAAGAGTTTCCCTCCTCCTTCCTTCAAAGCTCTTTAATACAAATGCTTATGCAAAACAAGCAAACAAAACCCTCCCAAAAGAATCCTTTGGGTGACATTTGTCAATTATTTGTGCAGGCTAGAGGCACCTGTGAATGATAAGGCTACTGAGAACTGAGAAGCAACACTGGCCTGGACCTGGCACTACCAGAGGGAAGTGGGCCTGAGGGGATTCCCTCCCACACAGCCACACCATCCACTTGTGTTCCCAGACTCTGCCAGGGACACCATCCCCAGGTTAAGAGAAGCAATGGAACCTCTAGGGGAGTGACAAGAGCCCAAACTGCCCATGTTTCTGCTTATAAAGAAGAAGAGTCCAGGCTGGGATGTTTTCACTTGTCACGAGCTCTGAAAAGGGCCAAGAGGGGTCTGAGCCTCAGAGCTGGGTAGGAAAATATTGGAGTCATCTGACTCGCCAGCTTATTGTGATGGCAGCTACAGATGACATCATCTAAGACTCTTTAGTTTACAGAGTCACCAACGTCATCTGCACACCCAACCGTGGTGAGACCCACAGCACACCTACAGGTGTGAACTATGAACTGCATGAGGTTTGCACACCTGCCCCAGCCATGTAAGACTAACCCACAAAATATAAAATTGCAAAGTGTCCGATGCCCTCCAGGTCAGAACACCCAGGCGTCAGCACGAGGCTGCTCAGTGTGGAAGCCTTGCATGGACCAGGCCTGACTGGGCTGCTGCTCCCTTCCCAGCATGCCCAAGCACCATGATCTCTAGGCAGTGACAGAGGTGGGCTCTCCAGGCCCTGTTTGCCCTGCTGTTTCTGTGCTCAGTGTTCCAGGGCAGCCGGGGACGTCTGTAGCCCTTGGTGAGTTGGATGGTTGAGCCCCAGGACTCTCAACACCTTGTTCCTTGGAGGCAGTGGCAGCCTCCGGCCTCCGCTCAGAGCCAATGTCAGTGAGGGAGCCCTGGCCCCCGGCAGTCAGGTCCTGTACCCTCTTGTTGAGGTCGTTGCGCTCTGTCTGCAGTGCTCGGCACAGCTTCTCCAGCCGCTGGATTTTCACCTGTAGGCCTTCCAGCTCTTTGTCCCGGAGGGTTTTCTAGGTAGAAAAATGAAGCATTCAGTGAGACATTCACTTCCTCAAGTTTGGGCAGCTTAAACCCAAAAGCTGGACCTTGTAGTAACAGCCCTAGCTTAGGGTCTGACTTTGGTGTCAGAGGATGTATTACTCTACTTATCTATCAGATGACCTAGACATACCAAGTGCACCTTCAAAATGTCAACTGTTCAACAGGACTACTGACCAATCTCAGGTCTCAAAAATTGTGTAGAGATTTATAAAAAGCCTCAAAAAAGGTTCACTTAGATAAATGCTCCTGGGAAGGCAGCTACAGTTCGTTGTGTCAGTGACTGACTGAAGTCCATGGCCACCCACCTCTTCAGCCATCTCCAGCAGAGCCTTGTTGCTGCTCTCCCACCGGGATCGATACATAGTGGTTTCTTTCTCTAGCTTCTTGATCTTCTTTGTCATCTGTTACAGCACAGACAAAAAGAGAAGATCAGAGGTGAACGATCTTCAAGTCTGTGCCAACGGGGAGCCTCAAGTTGAGCTGAGCCCTGAGGGGCTGACAAGACAGCTTATGAATAAGGAGGTACTTGCGGCCAAGCCTAACAATGAGTTCCACGCCCCAAACCCACAGAATCAACTCCTGTAAACTGTCCTTCAGACCTTCATATGCATTCTGTGCTATCTGCATGCCCCATACCATACACACCCACCCACAAGATTGCTTAAAAATATGCATGGTGCCTTTATCCCAGCACTCTGGAGGTAGAGGCAAGGTAGATATTTATGAGTTCAAGACTAGCCTGGTCTACACAGGGAAACCAGGACTACATAGAGACCACATCTCTAAAGGAAAAAAAAAAAAAAAAAAAAAAAAAAAAAGCAAAGCTACCACTGAAGCCTAGTAGTAGAATGCATATTCTCTATTTTAAATTCCAGCATGAATTAAGAAATCAAACCAAATTCTATTATAATAGAAAAACAAAGAGAAACTGTCCCCTCTGGGAGGAGGAGAGGGAGCTGTGGCCCCTTTTAACCACATCTTTTTGTTTTTTAAGACAAGGTTTCTCTGTGTAGCCCTGGAACTCACTCTGTAGACCAGGCTGGCCTCAAACTCAGAAATCCACCTGCCTCTGCCTCCCAAGTGCTGGGATTAAAGGCGTGCACCACCACCACCCGGCAACCACCTCTTCTTGATATATAGAGTTCCTGTAGATCTGCCAAGGGCAGCTCAGTTCTGAAGAAAGTGGGCAGAGCCTCTGAACCAGGCTGAGGTTACCTTTTCCATCTCCTGTTTGAACGTGGTAAACACTTCACTGCTTTTGGAAAGTGTGTTCTGGAACTCCTCGAACTTCTCCGTGTACAGGGCGAGCTGGGTGAGAAGCACAGAAGACAGATGAGGCGGCACACAGACATAGGCCACTCTACTGAGACAGCACTTCCTAATAACACAAGCAAAGCTGTGTTCCAACACGAGACTCCTGGAAAGTAAGCCTTGGGAAGACGTCAGCATGTGGAGACACTGGGCTCATACCAAACCAAACCAAACTAAACCAAACCATGCACTGATGGGGCTGAAGGGATGGCCAGCAGTTAAGATCACTGGCTGATCTTCCAGAGGACCTGGGTTCAATTCCCAGCATTTCGACGGAGGCCACAACTGTCTGTAACTCTTCTGACCTCTAAAGGCACCAACAATGCAAGTGGGACACAGATAAACATCCATGCAACCCCTCATATGCATAATAATAAAGGAAAACTAACAGAAACTGAGCTAAGCATGCATGCCTCTGGAGTCAGAAGACTTGTCATAAATTCAAGGCCAACCCAAGCCTGGTCTACAAGGTGAGTATCTGGGTTAGCTAGAGCCAGGGCTAAAACTCAGAGACCTTTTCTTCAAATGACAACAACAAAACAACCAAACAATGCCTGTTGTTTTTGTTTTGCCTGGCATGGTGGCACACGCCTACTTTTAATCCCATAGGAGGCAAAGGCAGGCAAATCTCAAGGCCAGCCTGATCTACAAACCAAGTTTCAGGACAGCCAGGGCTACACAGAGAAACCCTGTCTTGGGGGAAACAAAACACATATAAATGAAAGACTTGGCCGACAGCACCATGCCAGCTGGCACAAAGCCAGCCTAAGCTGACAGTCCTGTCTTCATCCCCTTGTGAAAGCCTCTTGGACACTACAGGTCAGGCTCCTGTCTCACCTGCTGCTTTAAGTGGGTCTCCTGCTGTTTCATCAGCTCACACATCCTCTGGGACTCCACTGCTTCTTTCAGGAGCTATTGCAAGACAGGACCCCAGAACCTGTCAGAACCCTGGGGGTGTTTGGCCTTCTTTAGCCATAAGCACTGGACCCACTGAGGCTACCTGTTCTCAGACTGCTGTCTGGACAGGCAATTACTGGATTGGGCAGACAAAACCTTTCCCATCCATAAGAACTAGACTGAGCTAAGCCAGAACCCAGCCCACTTCCCTCTAGCCCCCACCGCCTGAGCCTCACAAACTCCTTCTCCCGCTGGTGCCGCTCCTCTGCCTCCTTCAGCATCTCCTGGGCCTGCTGGAGCTTGGCATCCACAAGCTGCTGCTGCAGGTCCTTGTGTTTGAAGACTTTGTCAATGTGCTGTAGAAAAGGTATTAATGGGGTCTGCTTGTCAGGAGTTCCCTTTCAAGAAAGCCCCAACTCTAGGAAACAAGGTACTTCATGCAGTCTCATTCTGACCCAGTGTCCTTGGGAAGTCTCCTTCCTAACCTCCACAGGTCTGATGTGGAGCTAGGACGAGGACATACATCCATTCTAGAACTGAATATTCTACAGATGCCTGGTTCAGACACCAGAGCCCTGGGGGGCAAACCTCTTCTTTCCATTTCAGTTCCTCAGCTACGAGTTGCATCTTTTGAAGGAAGAGCAACAGGCCTGCAGTCACTGCCCCGGCCCCTGGCACTCACTCCAGCCTTACAAGCTGCTGGCCGTGACCACCTTGCCCTCACCTCCTCACGGAGCTCGTACTGCTCAATCAGCTTCTTGAGCCTCTCAGCTAGCTCCATGTTCTCCTGGCGCAGCTTGCAGTTTCGCTCATTATGCTGTTCCATCTGCAGCTGAATGTCATTTAGTGTCACCTGGAAGTGTGACGTCACCTCTTTGCGCTTCTCCTCCTCCTCACGGGCTCGCTGCACACCTTCTTCCTGAAGAGAGAAGCCAGTCCTGGAACTGTCACCCAAAGCTCCCACCTAGCCTTGCACAAAGCTCCCTCAACTAGTTCCACAGCCCAGTCTTTGCCAATGGCGCTCCAGGTCCCTAGGGAGCACCTAGGCTGCAGGATATCATACAATGGGGTTTCCTAATGTGCCCCTGTAAATCATGTGTTATCAAGTAGACTTTCCCTAGAAATATGCAGCATTCATGCTAAGTGAAACAGCTGGGCCTTCTCAATTCTTGTTCCCAGACTCTAGATAAAGGATTTCTGCTTGTTTCCATTTTGTATTCCTGTTTTAATGTCCTTTAATTGCTCCTGTTCCTCACAGAGAACAAGATAATAAAATGTAGTAATATTCAGGACTGGAAGAGTGGTGAAGAACATTTTTAATAGGGTTAGGGTTATATTGCCCACTTTGGCCCTACATATGTCTAGGCACCAGTGTTTTTTTTTTTTAAACATGTATTTGGTTTTTTGTTTTTTTTAAACATGTATTTGTTTTATGTATGTATATTTATTTTATGTATATGAGTACACTGTCTTCATGCACACTAGGAGAGCCACCATGTGACTGCTGGGAATTGAACTAAGGACCTCTGGAAGAGCAGCCAGGCCATCTCTCCAGCTGAGCAAGCTTGTCAAGAGTACTGTACACATAGAGGTACCATCGTCAATTTTTCTTTATCTTATTTTCTATCTTTTAAAGAGAGTAGTGAATCTCTTGACTGGAGTTAGACATCTGTGAGCTGCTGTATGTGTGGTGGGAACTGGAGCGTTTCCTCTAGAAAAGCAGCCTGTGCTGTGACCACTGGGTTATCTGTGCTCTAGAAAAGCAGCCTGTGCTGTGACCACTGGGTTATCTGTGCTCTAGAAAAGCAGCCTGTGCTGTGACCGCTGGGCTGTCTGTGCTCTAGAAAAGCAGCCTGTGCTGTAATTGCTGGGCTGTCTGTGCTCTAGAAAAGCAGCCTGTGCTATAATCGCTGGGCTGTCTGTGCTCTAGAAAAGCAGCCTGTGCTGTGACCACTGGGCTGTCTGTGCTCTAGAAAAGCAGCCTGTGCTGTGACCACTGGGCTGTCTGTGCTCTAGAAAAGCAGCCTGTGCTGTAATCGCTGGGCTGTCTGTGCAGCCACTGCTTGCCATTTTTTTCTTTTTTCTTTTATTTCTGTATGTCTCTGTGAATGTTTGTCACATGTATGTGGCTGCCCAGAAGTTAGATGAGAGAGAGCATCAGATGGTTTGTGGACAGACAAATGTGGGTGTAGGAACAGAAATTGGAGCCTCTGGAAGACTACTAGGTGTTGTTAACCATTCAGCCATCTCTTAGCCATCCATACTTTACTGAGGTACACTACCTAGCCCAGCTCTGTACACGGGGGACAGGGATCCAGATTCTAGTCCTTATGCTGGCAATGGTAAGCCCTCTCTTGACTGATCCATTTCCCCCACTTGGATCCTAAGGTTCCACAAAGGTTTATTTTGCAGAGGACTCTGGAACCTATTGTGATTCTACTGGGGTGGAACCTCAAGAGACAGGTCTGCTGCAAGTGCTCTCTTGAGCAGTTCTGCTGCACCGCATATCCTCGACACACACTGTGCTGTTCTCCTCAGCACAGACCTCCAAAGCCAACAGTCCCCCAACTCACGGACTAGAGCTTCTAAAGTGGGAGTCAAGACAAACCTCTGTTTTAAGAAGCTCAGTGTTTGTAGAGAGGGAAAGCTGACTAGGGCAGCAGGAGACTGTTATCTAATGGAGAAAGATTCTGGCTGCCACACTGTCATAGGAGTCACAGTTGCTCTGGCTGCCACAGGGCACTCCCGGCATGCCAGTCACAGGAGTCACAGTTGTTCTTGGTGCCACACTGGGTCCTCTGGGCACTGAGATATACCATACCTACACTGCTTTTTTTTTTTTTTTTCCCCTAAGTGAATCTTCCTAATCCAGGATGGCCTAGAACTCACTGTATAGCAAACTACAGTTGTTTCTAAGAAAGAAGCCCACAAGGTCCAGTGAATCCTGACTGGCCTACCTTTAGGGACCGGTTGTGTCGCTGCAGCTCTCGGCACAGGCTCTCAAGCTTGCTTCGGGCCAGGACAGCCTTGCTATGCTCACCACGCAGATGGTCCTTCTCCTGCACCAGCTGAGTCTGCTTCTTCTGCAAGAGCTTCATCTGCTTCTGTGAGTTCCGGTGCTCTTCCAGCTGAGAACAGGAGGTGTAAGTGTCTGTCTGCAGGGCACTATTACTCAGAAATTCCTAAGCTAGTCACTACTCACTCTCCCACCCCAGTCCCAACAGCTCAAACAAGAGCATGCTCACACCAAAGGACTGGGGCGCCACATGCTCCTCCAGGTAACTCTGCAGATGAACCAAAGCTTTCTTGGGGAAATAATAATGAATAATCACAAAGACCAAGAAAGTCAACCATCAGATCCCACCTCTATCCCAGTTGACTCCACTGGACAATCCCATGGTCCAGACTGTTGGATACCCACATCCTATCAGATAACTAATCTACATGCAACCAGTTCACAAGCTTGTCAGCACGGATTCCTTTCTCAGCACACAGTGCTTTTTCCAACAACTGCTTATTTGGGGGGTGGGATACAGGGGTTGACAACAAGGTTTCTATGTGTAGCCCTTGTTATCCTTGAACTCACAGAAATCCTGTCTTTTCTGTGCCTCTGCCCGCCAGAGCCAGAATTAAAGGCGTGTGCCACCACTGCCCAGATACAAGTACTATTCTTATTTGTGGCTTCTTCCTCTTCATTTGTGGTTTTGTTTTGTTTTTTTTTTTTTTTTTGAGACATAGTTTCTCTATGTAGCCTTGGCTGTCCTGGAACTTACTTTGCAGATCAGGCTGGCCTCAAATGGCTATTACTAATAGAAAGTCCTTCTAATTCTCTTGACTACACAGTTCTGAGCCCCTTCCACAGACCTACTCCTTTCTAGCTTCCCTCCTGCCCCCTGAGTATATCCAGCCTTGGGTAACAGAAATGCAACCCAAGTAAACGATTATAATCTTCTTGTGGCCACATCACAAAGTGAAAGGTAGAAAATTAATCTTTGTTTTTCTGAGACAAGGTAATGCTAGGTGACCCATACTGTCCTTAAACTAAAAAGACTAGGACTGACCCCAAATTCATGGTGACTCTCCAGCCTCAGTCTGGAGATTACAAGTACGTGTGCCACTATGCTCTAACTCTGAAATCTGATTTTGTTTTGAAGGTGTTGAATAATTTACCCAGACTAGCCCAGCACTCTATCAATAAGCTATACCACCTGCTTAAAATATTTGCATTTCAACAGGAAAGTAAAATAATTAATTTCAGATATTTTACATTTTTATCTTAGCTCTTTAAAACCTGATGAAGCTCTCACATCTTAGCAGATACAAATCAGACTAGCCATACACCAACTGGGGAGAGGCTGTTGTCTTGGTCAGCACGGGTCTAACTCTATCACTCCAGGCCAGGCTCGTGATAGGCTTCTTCACATCCCTGTCTGTATTTATGGTCCTCGGTCTCTCCGCCTACCACGCTTGCAACTACTGACCCTTCACTCTTTTCTCCTGCCTGACTCACCTTTTACCCGTCTTATCCTTTTACCCCAGTAAAGCCCTTTTCTCTTACGCTGCACTAGTACTGAAGCAACCCTGCTTCAAGAGTCTTCCTTTAAAATTAGATACCAACCCTTGGAAGACTCCCACCTGCCCAGAAAGGCCACCACCGTCTCCTATGATCTATACCCCTTTCCAAGATAACTGTTTATCTCCTCTGTATATCTTCCCATCCCAGATATTGTCATCATTCTTGTTTCCCTGGAAACCCAGAAGAAACCAGAGGACTACCAGTACAAGCTTCCTGCCCATCGTCTGACTGGATTTGTCTTCTTCGCTTACAGACTGTCGGCTCCATCACTGGTGGAGCACCTCTCCTTGTGTGTTAGGCCTTAGCGCTCTCCTGTATTCATAAGTTACCCCAGGAGCTCAGCTCCTCCTCCCATGTAGCAGCAGTACTCTCCTAGTTAGAGCCTCCAGAAATGGACTTTATCTTTTCTGTTTTTCTTTCTGGAACTATGTAGACTCACTATGCATGTAGACTGTCCTGGAACTCACTCTGTAGACCAGGATGGCCTTCAACTCAAAAGATCCACCTGGCTCTGGTTCCCAAGTGCTGGTAAAGAAGGTGTGCACCACTCTACTCAGTCTCTTGGTGTTTTGCTTGGATCTGTGCCTACGCTACACCCGTGTGCCTGATACTCTCAGATTTCCCAGAACTATACAGATGGGTGTGAGCTACCATGTGGGTGCTTAGAATCAAACCCAGGTCCTTTGGCAGAGCAGTCACTGTTTTGAAACACTGAGCTACCTCACCAGCCCCTCCTCTACTCCTCTCTCTGTTATCTCTCCACCCACAATCCACTCAACACTTTTACAATGAGAGAGGTGGCAAGACCACACTAAGCATTTCTTTTTCAAGACAAGGTCATGTAGTACAGGCTGGCCTTGAATTCCTGACCCTCCAGGAATTAACCTATGTACCACCATGCCTTGGTTTTTCTCATGATGCAACATGGAGGTTATTACCTTGTCAAGAATTGAACCTGGGGGGGGGGGGGGCTGGAGAGATTGCTCAGAGGTTAAGAGCATTGACTTCTCTTCCAAAGGTCCTGAGTTCAATTCCCAGCAACCACATGGTGGCTCACAACCATCTGTAAAGGGATCTGATGCTTTCTTCTGGTCTGTCTGAGAACAGCTACAGTGTAGTCATATACCTAAATAAATAGTTCTAAAAAAAAAAAAAAAATTGAACCTGAACTGGATCAAGCTCTAGAGCTAAGTGCTAACTTTCACTTCACTCAGGATAAGAGCTAAGGAGGTAAAAGAACAAGTGCCATCCCAAAGCTGACAAATCAGGAGGCCAAACACTTTGGGGAGATGCATGTAGAAACACACAAAGATACAACTACACAATATCCCGGACCAACACCAGAATTCTATACCCGAAATCATTGGGAATTTTACTTACAAAGTTTCTCCTCTTACTGACTGGAAACTAACTTCTCATTTAACAGAGGTGGGAGAATTTTTTAAAAAGTTAATAGAAATTAAGCCAATATGAGTTCCTGTACCCCAACCCCTACCCTAGGTAGCCTGCTGACTTTCCAAAGGCAGGGAGGGGGACTGACCAGCTCAGCATACTTCTTGCATAGTGCAGCCAGCTTCTCCTCTGGGGTACTCAGTGTGTTCAGCGTCTGCATCAGCAAGGTGATCTCCTTCCCTGAAAAGCACGGGAGGTGAAGACAACCCCACTTCCTGAGGGTTCCCTTCAGGCCCAAACCTACACTTCTGAGTGCTAAGGCAGTTTTCCTGCTACACTGGTGCTTCATAAAGAATTACAAGCAGCTCAATCCTGCAGCTTCAATGCACATTACTACTGTGATGTGCTGTTAACAGATGCTCACTAAGTGAACAGATCAGTCTCTTTGGTAAGCACTGCCAGGGAGAGGAAAACCTATTTGAAGACATTAAGAATAGGAGAAAGGGAAGTCTATCAATAAACCCAGCGCTACTGTCTGATGTCTCTTGAGAAACTAGCCAAACTCCTGTCAACAGACATAGTCAGCCACACACCCACACACGAAACAGAGAGGGTCTTGCTATGTAGCCCAAGCTGGCTTTGAACTCACTCTTCCTGCCTCTGTTTCTCCTAGTCCCCCACTAGAGGCATATACTACCACGTTCGGTTTGCATGAGACTCTAAGTTCATATTTTCATATTATCCCACCACTCCTGTCAAAGGACTGCCATTGCTCTGTCTTTTATTTGTTTGAGATTAGGTTTCATTACGCAGCTGGCTGGTCTGGCACTTGAGATCCACTTGTGCCCACTTCTCAGGTGCTTCGATTAAAGGTGTATGCCACCATGCCTGGCTGCCACTGCCTTTATCTCAGCCAGGAAGCCTTAAAATTGTCTCCCTTGGGTTCCACTGTACTCAGTCAGCATAGACCAGGTTCCTGAACTGTCAGGCCCAAGAGATTAGCATGGAGATGACAAATCCAACCAATGGATGACTTTGCTGGGTTTCTATTATTCTGGTTCCCAATCATTCAGCTGGTCAGATGAGAGTGGGGGACGAACCAGGTAGGAGTCAGTTTTTCAGATCAAGAAGGCTCTTTCTTGATTCTGAAGAGGTCTGTGGCTTAACTGGTTCATGTTGATAATTGATATTTCAACCTTGGTGTAGCCTAATTCTATTGCTGTAGAAACAGGGAAACTAAGGTCCAGGAGTGGAGAATAATCGTGCCCAGCAGCAGGTTAAAAGTGGTGCTGGGAGCACTTAGGCCTCCTGTTCTCCTCAGTGAGAAAGCTGGCTGGATTCCTGCCTCCATCTGCTGCCAATGCCAGGAGGACTTGCACAAGTCAGTGATCGGAACAGCTCAATGCTATGACCCTGTCGTCAACTAAACTGGGGGGGGGGGGGGATGTACTGTCTTGAAAAGCAGATTCCTTTGAGTCCTGACTGAGCAGGCTATCCCATGAAATGACAGGTCTTAACTCCCTCCCCTCAGCAGTAGGTCCCCTCTCTCACCCAGACCCTTGGCTTTCTTCTTCTCTTGTGGCCTTCGATGGTCTCTGTCTCCAGCCTCATCGCTTGCTCGGATCTCTTCTGTGCCAGGCTCCCCCTTAGAGGTCTCTTTCTCGCCATTGACTACTGGAATACCTGGTTCAGGCTCCCCATTCCTGGCTGTATAGGTTCGGGACTTCTCCGTGTCTTCTGGCTCAGTGGGTTCACCCTGTGCTCCCTCCTCAGCTGGACCTCCCTGATTGTTGTCCACACAGTATGTACTCAGAATGTCTTCCAACTGCCGGCTCAGCTCCTCAGAGACGTCACAGAGGACCCCAGAAGGAGCTGCTTTAGCTCGAGCCCCTATGGCAAGAAAGAGGAAGACACAGAATGGAAGTTCGGCGGTTACACCACTTGCTTGGATCTTCTTTTTCTTTAAGCCCAGATAAATACACTAATGTGGGTTAAATGCTGTTTTATTTATTTGTTCGGTTGAGACAGGCTCTCTCTACAGGGCCCTGCCTGTCTTGGAACTCACTATGCAGACAAGGCTGATCTCAAACTCACAGAGACCTGCCTGTGTGTCTGCCTCCTGAGTTCTGGAAACAAAGGTGAGTGCCACTATGCCTGGCCTCAATTTAATTTTTTTAAACCCTAAATCTACTTACTTATAAAACGATACAATTATTTCTAACATCCAAACATACTTGTGATGACCATAAAAGACAACTGTGTAAAGCAACCCTGCAAGAGGGGTGGCTGGCGTGTCACAGAAGCTCTACCTCATTAAGGACAATTACCCACCACTGGCAAGTGTTTTCTGGGAATATGACTTTGCTTACGGGGCGCCTCATTTGATTGTCATTTGGTTTAAACCAGTCAGAGCATGCTCCCAAGGTTCCATTCCAGGGCTAAGAGTGGGAAGCTTCATCACCTCCCCAGGAAACACAGGATCACACAGAATAGGCATTGTTTCATTCTATAGTTCCTCCTTCTTGGGTAAACACTGGCCTCAGACCAGAAACTCCTCCCTCTGCCCACTGGAAAAGCAGAGCTGGCACACACCCTCGGTCTTCCCAGGAGCCTGGCTTGTGGAACCTTCAGCTTCCGCCGCAGGAGCTGTCTGTCTGGGTCGTCCATGGGCTCCCTCCGGTCCTGCTTCCCGTTGCCCCGGGCTGCTCTTCGGGTTGGAGTGTTTGGCAGGCCCATTCTTTTTGTCTTGGTTCTTCATTGTGATCTGCAAGGCCAGAAAAGGGGCAGATCCTTTAAGGACACAGTTGCTATTTTCTTTCTAGACTTGAGAATTCTTCACAACCTAGATAAGAAATCCCAAAATCTGACCCTCGAAGATTCAAACAAACTGGTCGGCCTTCGCCCGAGACTTCTCGGTCCCGTGCAAGGTTTGCGAGAAGCTGGCCCTGAAGAGAGTAAGGGAAGGAAGAGGCCTCCTTTCTCCCGAATGCCACTTCTCAGCACCACACGGCTACCTCTCGGCAGCCAGAGCGCGGGATTGGCTCAGAGCCGCAGACTGACGTGGCGGGATGCTCCAGTCCCGACCGACCCCCCGCCCCACCAGGTCCCACGTGGGACTCCCGTGTGCGCGCGCGCGCGCGAGCATACAAGACACCCACACCCCACGCGCCCTCGAGAATGAAGTACGCATGCGCAATACGGCGGCAGGCCGCCCCCCCCCCAACACCCCCAGCCATCGAATTAGTTGTTTCTCTGAGGCCAACGCATCCTGGGACACAGACCCACTGAAGAGCTCGTCCCATGTACAGCCCATAGTCATACTTAACCGCGGACGTCCGACGGCGCCCACCTCTCTGGCCGAGCACCGGAAACCTGGGTAACTGCTGCCAGCAGGACCGCCCTCTCCTGCAGCAGCCAATCAACAGCAAACGCTGGCGCGGAGCTTGCTGGGAAAAAAGAAGTAAAGGCGGCCTTGGAGGTGGGAGTGGGAAAAACTACGAGTCCCTTCATGCCTCGCGGCGGAGCACAGCTCCCGAGATGCAACCGAAAAGCATAAGAGCCAAATACCCTGAGGGTCCGAAATTATGTCATTCGGTCTAGAGATTTTGTCAGCCTCCTTTCTAGTGCAGAAGTTATAATTGATTCTTAAACTTTGGCAATCTGGTATTTTTTTTTTCATTCACTCTTCCGTTAGTCACTTATGAACAAGTATGACTGTCTAGAACCTCTGAGGTCTCAGAAGAGGGATAGAAGGGTAAACTGAATTAGATTTTTATCCAACACCTAAACCACTAATTTGTTATGTGTCTGGCATTATTTTCCCCCCTCTATTCCAACAGAAGGTTTGTAATAAGTAAAACTTACTGTGGTTTCCCCTTATATCCAATAGCTTGGTCCTCATAACTACTTGGAGAAAGTACAGAATACTCATTGACCTGGGAAATATAGGACAGTACGGAAAAGGCTAATTTCAAAACAAAACAAAACAACTAGTTCCCTAGGTCTGGCTAGGTTTTGGTTATAAACTTGTTATGTTCATTAGCCATGTAGTGTTGAAATTACTGTTGACTAAATGCTGCAGTCTCAGAGGCTAGAGTCAGGCTATGGGGTAGAGCACGTTGCAAATTGTGCTAATTGGGCTTTGTTTTAGGGTTCTTAAATGTGGTCCATTTCTCTGCAATAGGTCTGTCAATCAGACTCAGTAGTGTTCTGTCTGTTCACATGGCACTTTGAGAGGCAATACTGTATAATAAACTGAATGTGGCAGAGCGCTCACCCAGGGTGATCAAAGCTTAAACAAGCTAAACAAAGCTTAACACTTTACCAGTTTACTGGGGGAACTGAAACTCAGAAAGGTTTGGATTAAAGGTATCTGGAAACCAATGCCCTGATTGCTTCCCAGTAAACATACTGGCAATCTCTAAAGAGCTAGCATCTACATCAGGTCCTTGCCAAATTCCATACAGAGGATACTCAGGAGCAGTGGTTCTAAACCTTCCCAAGGCTGCAGCCCTTTAATATGGTTCCTCATGTTGACCTCCAACCATAGAATTATTTTTGTTGCTACTTCATAACTATAATTTTGCTACTGTTTTTAATCATAATCTAAATATGTCTTCTGAGGCAACATCCAGGTTACAAAAAAGCAGGTTGCATCAGGGTGAGACTGTAATCTCACTGAGCAGAGTAGAGTTCTGTCTCTAAAAGGCTTACTGCCTCTGGCCTCCAAATGCATGTACATGCACCTTGGCTGTTAGGTTGCCCAGTTGGCCTTTAAACTCCTAGATTCATGCAGTTCTGCCTCAACCCCAGCTGGAGAAATACATATCCTCCTCCAGCAACTTGATGTAATTGTCATTTCCACTGTTAGGTGTAAGTTCATAACTTCTTCCTCCCTCCACCCCCTTTATGACAGGTTCTATATAGCTCTGGCTGTCCAGAAACAATGTAGACCATCACAGAGATCTGCCTGCCTCTAGCCCCACCAACTGCTTGGCAGCTTTTTTCCCCCTGAGATAGGAACTCATGTAGCCTAAGCTGGTATTGAACTTACTAGGTAGCAAATAATCTTGAGCTCCTGACCTTCCTGGCTCTGCCTCCCAGCAAGCGCTGGGGTCCGAGGCGTGTGTCACTCCAAAACTCAGTCTCATACAGCTAGATCATACTATTTGACAGCAGCACTGACACTGGCTTTGACACTGAGTAGATGATTGTGACTGAGTGCCAGATTTCAAAGTCACACAAAAGTTGATGTGAGAATGCCTGTTGGTGACTGGGTATGATCCAATGCTTTATGATTTCCTTGAGCTTTGATAATTAATCAAGGAGAAACTTTAAAGTTTACTTCTAGAAATGACTATCCACCAATAGCCTTGATATAACTGTTACTCTGCTGACATGCTAATGCCTTGACCTGCTGAGACATCCACTTTGTTTTTCAGACAGGATTTTTTTTGGGGGGGGTGGTGGTGGTGGTCTTTTTCAAGACAGGGTTTCTCTGTGTAGCCCTGGCTGTCCTGGAACTCAGAAATCCATCTGCCTCTGCCTCCCAAGTGCCGGGCTCAGACAGGATTTCACACAGAGAGGCTGACCTTTAATTCTTAAACCCCCTGCCTCTACAAGCCAACGTCTGGCTTCCATGATACCTAGGGCTGGATCCAGGGCTTCAGGCGAGTTAGCCACGTACTCGACCACCTACAGCCCAGGTCTTATGTTACTTCGCAGTCCAGGGTCACTCCAACCAAAGAAGACAATTTAGAACTTTGCAACAGGTTTTTTTATTTTTGCTTTGTATCTATTACAGTGTTTGAAACCTAAAGAAATACATTTTTTCTTCAAATTTGGAGGTGTATATAAATATCATTTGTCTGGACTCAGCACACTCAATGCCATGGTTTCTTGGCCTATTTCTGCTCTGAAATCAAGCTTTGTTTGTCTACCCAGGGGCCCTGAGAACATGAAAAAATAGAGTTTACAGTTCTTAGAAAAATAAAAGCAAATGAATTTGGAAAACAAAACCTGTGAGGATTAAATTCACCTTTCTAGGGTTCTTACCTGGAAACCCAAGCTGTCCTTGGGTGATGTTCCATCTACTGGGTAGCTGAGACCTCATACCCACTTCATTTATATAATAGGTCAAAAAAGGCATTTCCCAAAAAAGCTGGCTAACAAAGCCAATACCCACGCGTAGCTTTTAAGGGTTCGTGGTTTGAACCCGACAGTTTCCAGGCTCTCAGCCTTCCTTCCCGGCTCCCTGCACATGCAACATTGTTTCTTTCTCTAAACCGAAACCTTCAAATCAGAGTCACAGGGGTGCAGGGCTGGTGGGCAACATTGGCAGGTGCTAGTGTGAGCATCAGAAGTCAGGCTGGCCTAGAAGTAGGTAGGTAAGCTCTAGCCTTTGAAGACACGCCACAAGAGCATTTCCCCTCTGGTAATTGGGGTCCCAGGTTTCTGGCTGTTCTTCTCACAGCCAGCTTTGGTCCTCCACATAGTTCAGGCTTCAGACAAGATGCTCTCAAAAGGAAAATAGGTTTTCATTCAGATTTGGTTGGAGTTGACCTTAGATTCTTCCCTTGCCATGCATGTCTTATTTTGTGATGGGACTAGAGGACAGACTGGGAGAGGGAATCAGCTGAAGGCCTTTGGCCAAAGAGCAGCTAGTATCCACCACATGGATCCTTAGAGGGGCAAATTCTCAGTTGGTTGGCTTAACAAAATACAAAAGGTAAAACAAAACAAAACAGAAAATACTGGATGAGGTTAGTCTAGAATGTGCCAGGAAGCCTGTCTCTTACCACCTCTCAGGAAGTGCCGCTTGAGGCCGCTGCTGCTCAGATTCTATGGTGCAGTGCACCTAACCTTGCACACTTCCCCAGCCTGCTAGGGAAGCTTGCCACCATCCTTTCTCCTTCCTGGGTCTGCGAGGACCTGGAGAAGTGGGTTTTTTTTTTTTTTTTTTTTGTTTTTTTTTTTTTTTTTTTTGGCTTTGAGAAGCTAGAATCTAAGCCTGAAGAATACCCAAGAGGATGGATACCAAAATGAGTGAGCCTGGAAGAGAAGAGCTGAGGTTTGAACAGAAAGAGCAGAGGCCTTCAGGACATGTGGAGCTCCGAGAGTGAGCTGCCAGCTTCACAGGCAGACAAAAGTATTAACACACTTCCTCCATGTGAAAGTGTGTCTTCGTACCGGCTTGGTTTCAAGAAACTCCATGCGTAAGCACCTTCTTTTCCTCTCCCTCAGCTAAATCCAACTGCAGCTCTAACCCATGGTTAGCTTCAGAACCCAGGCTCCCAGGTGCAGAAGGAAGGAGAAGCAGTCGATATAAGGTCCCAGGTAAAGGGGAACACCAAAGGACTCCAAAACCAGGTTATCAATATCTGCTCCTCGGAAGCACTTGTGTGCACAGACCCAAGTAACAATGGTGCCAAGCAGGCTGGAACTCAAACGGTTACACTGAAAGGCTGCAACCTAACATCCAGGCTGTAGTCACTGGGAAGAGCTGGAAACTGAAGCCAGTCTGCCAGAAGCAGACTGTCAGTCACTCAAGATGATCTGTGTGGAACACCTAGAGCAGCCAGATAACCAACCTCTTCCATGTGGTACAGGATCTGCTCTGAAGCCAGGCATATTGGAGAAAGGGCAGAGGAAAGGATGACATTTTCGTTTCACGCTGAGAACCTGGCTCTAGGGCCAGGGTCCTGTCACTTGTTCTACTCTTCAGATAAGGGTGATGATGGCCTCAGAGGACTTTTCTTTGAACTAGGAACAGTTTCAGCCAGGTAAAAAAAAAAAAAGGCCCAGCCCCTTGCCTTCCCAGAAGGCACTCGCCAACGTGGTCCAATGTTGGTTGAACTTTTCAGTATCAACTGCCAGCCCCGAACTACTTTTCTTAGAGGAATCTGGAGCAGGAACTGAAAACTAAAGGAGAGACGGAAGATGGAAAGGCAGAGGCCAGCAGCAAGAACCTGAACTTTAGATCTGCAAGTGCAGGGCACAGGGAGACCTGTGGGAACAGGATTCACAACAGTGCTGTTCTAGGGAAAGAAAAGTGCAGGTAAGGGTGTATGGGTCACCACAATGGGATACTGTGCAGCCACCTCCACAGATAGCCTATCTAGCTGACAATGCACCTACTCCCAGCTCTCAGAGCTCTGTTTTAGTGCACTGTGT
The DNA here is from genome assembly GCF_011762505.2 of Arvicanthis niloticus. Classification (NCBI taxonomy): domain Eukaryota; kingdom Metazoa; phylum Chordata; class Mammalia; order Rodentia; family Muridae; genus Arvicanthis; species Arvicanthis niloticus. The sequence continues at coordinate 24,904,344 of NC_047662.1, read as the reverse complement.
AGTCCCTTAAAACATAGGCCAGCCTCTGAGGCACTGAATTGGTTTTACTCAGGGAGGGGATGGAGGGAAGGAGGGGGAAAGAGAGGGACCTGTATAACTCTTAAGAAAGGGGAAATGCAAGCCAGGTACAAGGATCCTCAGAAGGGAGATGGTAACAGGAGAGGCAGCTGTGTCATGACTTATTGTGGGTAACAGTGGCTGACACTGAGTTAGAGAAGGCAGGATGCTTTCTGCTTGGAAGCAAGAAACAGAGCAGCAGACTTCATGGGGCCTTGAGGCCCTCCTTGCTCCCTTCAGGTTGGGAACCCAGCTGATTTACTTCATAAAGGTTCCAGAAGTGAGAGTTGGTCCCAAGTGGTGGCCCAGAATACAAACAGAGAAAAGAAAGGACCGAGTTCAGTCCTCTGAGCAGAAAGTTCTACATCTTTCTAGTCTTCCTCACAGTATCCCACTCACATCCAGTTTGTCCTTCTAAGATCAATTAAGACTGACCTACTTAAAATACAGACTACTTAAAAACAAACAAAACAAAACAAAACAACAACAACAACAAAAAAAAAAAAACCCAGAACTTTCTGACATTCTCTCCTGTGGAAGTGAAATATACATGATCCAGCTATGGCAGAAGGAAGAAGAAAGGCCAAAGGCAGGGATTCATGACTATCCCAATACACGACACTAACTCCAACCTCCTCTGCAACTTAGGGGTCATCAGAGCAAGGACTTTCTCCTCAGGAGAAGGAAGGACCACAGCCCCCCATCTCAAGCTCAGGAGAAAACACAGCCACCTCAGAGGTTCATTCAACTCTGAGGTGAATTTTCAAGTAAACAAATGAAGTTAGGTCGCACCATTTAGGAAGTGGGTAGGAAACAGGGTCAGTAGCTACACAGGAGAAGCCCTGTCTAAAGGCCTGTGCCCTCCCTTCCACTCCACTGGTATACTTGCTCCAGGAGAGTGAGGGGGGATCCTCCCAAACTAAAGAGGTCTTAGGTGTAGGTTCAGAGGGAGGGAGGGACCTTTGTCTCATGGGGGCCTTCCCATTAGCCTCTATTTCCAGACAATGCTGGCAGCTGGGTTCCTAATCCAGCTTTTTGGGAAGAACAACCTTAATACAAGAAAAATGTGCAAAAGAAAAAATTAAATAATCCAAGCATACAAGATTAATATTCGGTCAGAGCAAGAACACTTTGTTTCGGACCTCTCCCCTCCCCTCCCACCTCCCACCTCTGGAATATTCCATCTGCTCAAGTACCCAAGAGTTACACATGTCAGGGCAGAGGACTGGGATGGATGAAGAAAGGTAATTGGGAAGGAAGTCACCACTAAAGAAAATAAAAGAAAAAAATTTTAAAGGTGCAAATTGATTACCTCAGTCCTCCTTTGTCTACCCCTGGGCTCCTGGGTTAAAGACATGTGTGCAGCCAAATAAAGTGTAAGCAAGAGAAACCCACACGTCCCCTTCTTGTCTCAAAACCCAATGTGAGCCTCAGATGGTTCTGTCTGTCCAGAGGGCGCTCCCTCCAGGGAAGGGGGTGAGCAGGTCAAGAGCACAGTCTCCAGGGCAGCAGGTGTGGGTGGGGTGGCTGTTCTCCTGCCCACCAGAAGGCTGCTCCTCTGCTGGCTGCTGGTGCTTCCCATGCCCTCCCCTCCCCGGAGGCAGACATTATAGCTGGAAGCCCTCCATGGGGGCCTCAGGCTGCTGGAAGATGAACTGCTGTTGCGTCTCGTCCACCTGAGGAGCCAGGCTGCTGTCGTCATCCTCCACACCAAAGTAGTGCTCGATGAGGTCGAAGGCCTTCTGGTAGATCTCCTGGTTCTCATGGCTCTGGAGAAACTCGATTTTATCCAAGCCTATAGTGTAAGAAGAAAACAGGAATGTACCTTTCCTTTCCTAAAATACAAGTTCCCAAACAAAAGCAGGGGACATGTCAGCCCCTGACTTGTGTGCTTGCCCTGAAAACATGAGTTCACTCCCCAGACAGAACACAAGGCTAGGTATGGTGGCAAGGATCTGTAACCCTAGCTAGGGGTGGAGAGGATACAGGTGGGAGAAACCAGCAGGGGTTTGTTTACTGGTTGTCTTGGGAACCCTAAGGTGTATAACTCTTGAGGAACAATACCTCAAGTTGACCTTTGGTCTACACACACATGCACAATAAAACTGATAAGAGGTTCTAGACCGAATTCTATTGCAAGCTAATTGTAGGCAAATCATGATTTGCATCTTCTGAGATGGGTTAGTTAAGGCTATCCAATATTTTTACAGGAGAGACTGTTGGAATGTCTTCTAGCTCCTGGTAATAGTACCAAATTTTGCCCTGTTCCTCGTTGCATACATTGTACTGTATCTGCTTTTGAGGTAGGTGGTGCCTATGAAAACAGCACTGTTCTCATATGGCTCCTCAGAGGGAGGAGGAGATGGTGGGACAAGGATACTTGGTAGTGATAAGTTACTTCTATCTACCTGGCTGGTCAGTACATGTCAGCTACTCCCAGGGAAAGGTCTGAGGCCCTGTGCTTGGGATAGCTTAGCTGGAACAGGAACCTGTCACTGCTTTTAGAAGCACAGACTCAAGAGCTGCTGAGATGACTCAGCAGGTTCAAGTGATTGCTGCCAAATCTGACAACCTGAGTTCCATCCTAGGGACTCACATGGGAAGGGAGAGAACTGATTCCTTCAGGTTGTCCTCTGACCTTTACCCCTCATGTACATAGCATGTATGCCTACACTTCTACATGCACACATACACAAATGAATGGATCAATAAATGTAGTAAAAAATAAAAAACCACAAGTTTAACAAAACGTTGGATATGCCCCAACATCTTCCCCACTAACAAACATACGGGGGTCAGGGAGAGAACCTACCATAGGCTTCCTCGATGAGGCCACAGTAGGGATTGACCCCTGAGCCACTACGCTTGCCCTCTTGCTCTCCAAGCCGCAGAATGTTCTCTAGTCCATTGAGGGCCACTTGCACAATTTTTGAATCCATTACAGTCAGCAAGTCACACAGGGGTTTAATGCAGCCCAGTGACACCAGGTACCTGGGGACCAGAGAGGACGTAGCTCCACATTAACGCAGAACACGTAAGGTGCACCAGGTGCATTGACCTGTGGGTCTCCCTCATACACACTGATATCCCAACAAGGCACTCTTCCTGCGTCTGAATAACCACCTAGCCTTTACCTCTTGTCTTTACCCCCTCTCTGCCACTGATCTATTCCCTAATGAACAGAGTCTTATTGTCACCCTGGCTACAATGTCATCACCCTAGACAGGTCCCTTACTCCCCCGAATACAACTTCTATGGTATGTCAGGACAGACTGCCATCTGGCCACTACCTCTTTAGCACTACTCAGAATATTCCATTCTGAGGTTATTAAATTATGGTCAAAGTTGAGAAGATCTCCAGATTTATGATTCTTGGAGATGACATATATTGTTCTTTTATCTAAAAGGCCTACTAATAATATTTAATACTTAATCCTTCTCCCTAGCCCGGCACCCTTTTTAAACATGGTTTCTCTGTGTAGCCCTAGCTGCCTGGGATTTCCTACGCAGATCGGCTGACTTTGAATTCAGAGATCTACCTGTCTCTGCCTCTAGTGTTCTCAGACTTAAGTTGTACACCATCATGTTCATGTTTAACTCAGTGGCTCTTCCTTTCTCCTGAGACTTTAGTATGTACAGACTTTATTCCCTTTAGTACACATCCAACCTGCGCAGATCCTCCTAATATTCAGATGACGAACACCACAATAAAGGGCACAGGAACAAACCGGAGGCAAGTCCTCAGCCCCCGAAAGTCTAAAGCAAGGAGTCCAAACTCAAGGAGAGCTTAGCATACACAGAGAGCCCGAATTTCAACAAAACAGAGCAAACAAAACACAAACAACAAACTCCAAGACTTAGCTGGGTATAAACATGTGTGCACATAATCCCAGCATTCGGGAGGCAGTGGTAGGATAGGTAAGCCTGTCTTAAGATTCTGTTTCAAGAAAACAACCACCATCAACAATACAGCAATCGGGCTGGAGAGATGGCTCAGTGGTTAAGACTGCTGACTGGTCTGTTCTTCCAGAGGTTCTGAGTTCAAGTCCCAGCAACCACATGGTGGCTCACAACCATCTTTTTTTTTTGTTTGTTTGTTTGTTTTGTTTTTGAGACAGGGTTTCTCTGTGTAGCCCTGGCTGTCCTGGAACTCACTGTGTAGCACAACCATCTTTAATAGGATCCACTGACTTCTGGTGTGTCTGAAGACAGCGATAGTGTACTAACATACATAAAATAAATAAAAACTAACAAAACAAAACAAACAACAACAACAAAAAAAACAATACAGCAACCTACTCCAGAGTCCAAGATCACTTAGCAGCTTACCAGTTAAACCTTATATGGTTAGACTAGGGCAGACTTTTCCCATCAAAAGCCATTTAGAGTCACATGAGAACCATGAACAAAAGAGAGCACACACATCATTCATGATGCTAGAAAAGGACTCCTACCTGATCTGCTCAGGGGTTCCTCCTGATGTGGCATTCGTGATAGCCCAGGCTGCTTCTTTCCTTGTACGGAACTCCGCTTTCTGAAGGATTTCAATCAATACAGGGAAGATATTTGCATCTATGACAGCCTGAAAGAGAGATGAGGAAGGAGGAAGGAAGCAGAAAGACAGTTTAAGGAAAAAAAGCAGAAGGATCAGGCATGGTGACATATACTTGTGTAATTCCAATACTTAGAAGGTAGAGGCAGAAAGATCATGAATTCAAGATCATCTGAGGCTAGCCTGGGCTACATGAGACATTGTCTCAGAGCAAAAGATGAAGAGCAAACCTAGTATAAGAATCACAACTCACATTTTTTCCCGTTAACCTACCTGCAAGTTCTTTGTTCTTACTAGAGACGGGATAAAGTGTGGGACACCTAGCTGCCACCATGACCAACTGGTTATGCTGACCTCAATTGTTTTGGTGGTACTGGGCATTGAACCAGGCAATTCAATCAGGTGAGCATCCCACTGCTGAGCCACAGTGCTTGCCCTTTGTCTTGGCTCCAGTTTCTAATGGGGAAAAACATGCTTTTTTTGGAAGTAAAGCTACCTGTATTTGAGCCCTGTTGCCAGCAGTGATGTTTGAAATGGTCCAGCAAGCTTCCTTCCGGATTGACTCCTTAGAGCTGCTCAGCAGGTGGAGGAGGCAAGGGAGGGCTGAACAGTTAAGAATGACCTAAAACAAAAGCATAAGGAATGTATCAAAATTAGATAGAGTTAACCCAATTAAAAATGATATGCATCAAGACACCATAAACAGTGCAAAGCAAACCTGCCGAAAGGATTAGAAAATACTTGCAAAACAAAACATGTATTGGTAAGAGCTAATATGCATAGTATAAGAACTTTTTTTTCTTTTTTAAAAGACTTATTTTATTTATATGAATGCACTGTCACTGTCTTCAGACACACCAGAAGAGGGCATCAGATCCCATTACAGATGGTTGTGAGCCACCATGTGGTTGCTGGGAATTGAACTCAGGACCTCTGGAAAAGCAGTCAGTGCTCTTAACGTCTGAGCCATCTCTCCAGCCTTATGAAGAACTCTTACCATAAGCAATCAAACTAAAAATGAGCAAAGGGCCTGAATAGACATTTCTCCAAAGAGATACATTGATTATCTATTAGTGCACATAATAGGCTCAAGATCACTTATCAATAGAGAAACAAAAATCAAACCAGGAGACAGCACTTTACACTCATGATATAAAAACAGAAAATGAGATGTCTTGGAAAGAGGGAGAGACTAGAACACGGAACAGAGCTGGTAGAGACATAAAATGACACAGCAGCTAAACCTATAAATTAGCATAAATTACCATGTTATCTAATCTCTTTTGCATACACAAGACCAAGAGAAATTAAAGCAGAGACTTAGTAGCTACATGCCAGGATCCACAGCTGCACTGTTCATAATAGCTAAGTAGAAACAACATAAATGTTTGCAAGATGGATGAGGAAAATATAGTCTACACGGACAGTGGAGTATCTATCATCAAGCCTCAAGACGAGAATTCTACATGAACACCACATGAAGCTTGAGGACCGTAAGCTAACTAAAGCAGCTGTGAGGGACTAATATAGTGTGAGTCCACTCACAAGGAAAGTCCACAGCGGTCCAGTGGGGTCGAAGTGCACACCCACAGTAGGAGGAACTAGAGTACACACTACCTCATGGAGACTACCTGCTGCAAGGCAGACAGGAAACCCGCAGAGTTCTAACTGTTGAACAAGGAAGACTTCAGTTGGTGCCCTCCCTGTGGGCTCACTCCTACTTTACCTTTCCATTTCACGTGTGTGCACATCACACTACTTCATTCTTCTGAGACAGGACCATGTTGAACTGTGCAGGCTGGTCTCAAAAGTCCTGGGCTCCTTCTTTCCTACTTCACCCTCCCCAGGAGATGGACCCCCAACTCTGCTACTGGTTTGTAGAAAATATTTTTCATATTTTTGGTTTTTTTGAGATAGGGTTTCATGTAGTTGAAGATGGCCCTGAACTAGCTGAGCCTTCTGTCTCTAACTCCTAAGTGCCACATGGCTCAAAAGGTTAACATGAATTTACCATGAGGTAATGTCTACAAGACCAAAAAGGCCTAGAAAGAAGTATTGGTGATCCCACAGCTTTCCATGTCTCAAAAGGAACACAGACCAGACTTCATTCCTTATACTGTTCCAGTAAATCTAGTCATTCCACTTAGCTTTCTTTGCACAAGTACCAACCGGATGATTTGTTTCTTAACTGTTTAAGAGAAGAAGAAACTGTGATAACACAGAGACTGACAATTTAAAGTCATGCTTTCTCTGCTAGACCATGCAGTTACATAGGAAGACTTTGGTTCTCCCACAGCCGACCTGAGCTAAGATTCCACCCCTCTTCTTCCTCACCTGGGTCTGGATGTCATCCCCAGTGACAATATTACCCACAGCTCTCAAAGCAGGAGACGCCACTTTGTAATCGTTGTGCCTACAGAGGAAGAACAGCTATCAGTGGAGAAACAGCACATCCAATTCAGCCCTGCTGAAACCAACACTAGCAGTATTCCTTGCAGCTCCAGACCTTTGGGTGGGTCAGCAATCTGCTGTTTGTGGTCCCTTTGCTTTGCTTTGTTTTGTGAGGCAGTCTTTCTACTACAGTCACCTGGCTCAGTCTCCCAAATGCTGGGATTACAGCCGCACCACCGTGCTTCACTTTAGTTAGAGCTCTTTGACCTTGGTAAGCTAAGAAAACTTTCACCCTCTCAACCTGAGACCACTCACATCAGAAGCTCTACCAGTCTCCGGCAGACTCCAGAGTCTATGACAGCCTGAATCTTCTCATTGGGGCCATCGGACAGGTAAGAGAGAGCCCAGCAAGCATCTGCCAGCAAGTCTGAGTCGCTGCTGAAGAGTAGGCGGGACAGTACAGGCAAACAAGGAGAGACCTGTTGGAAGCAGAGTAAGGAGGACTGACCCCAGGCTGCAGCAGCTCCATCACTAAGCCTGTCATGGCTAACCCCTTCCCAACATGGAATTCTATACCTTGGGAATGCCATCAAACCCACAGGACCACCTTTTCACTTCCCTACCCTGGTATACAGCATCGTCCTCTACGTTGACAATTGCCTTTTACTTTCACATGATTTGAGACTCTCTTGGGTCTTCCCAAAACTTAAAAAGGAAATCCTGTGATGGAATCTGGTATCACTTACAGCTAGTAAGTAGCTCTCACCTTTGCAAACTCTGGAGGAGGGTTCTTCCCTCGGCAGAGGTTTGACAGGGCCCAAACTGCATTCCGTGTCATCGTCAGTCGTGTGGACTTAGTAAGGAGTCTGTAGACAAGGAAGCCATAATCTGAGCACTGATCCTCTAGACCAGGGCTGCTGCCCATAAACCCTAGAGGATAACCCAGACCCCTAGAACTATTTTGTTCTTGAAAAAGGTGACTGTTCAGTTCTGGGTGGTCTGAAACTTGCTAATGTAGACTGGGTTGGCCTCCCAAGGGCTAGGATTAAAGGAGTGTATCATTATGCTGGGCCTCATTATCTGTTTTTGTTTTGTTCTGTGACCAGCTTTTTTTGTGTGTGTGTAACTCTGGTCATCCTGGAACTCATCCTGAGTCCAAAGTGGTCTTGGACTCAGAAATCCGCCTGCCTCTGGCTCCCGAGTGCTGGGACCAAGGTGTATGCCACCACCCAGGGCTTTATTATCTTAAGGGATCAGATAAGACTTCCCCCCATGCACTGCCACTTAGCCGCCCTGCAGATCCCACCACCCAGGGCTTTATTATCTTAAGGGATCAGGTAGACTTCCCCAGATGCACTGCCACTTAGCCGCCCTACAGACCCCCCTCCCTATCCCCCCCCCCACGTGCACATGCTGTAAATCACTCACGTTAACAAAGGGTTGAGGATGGAACAATTTAAGACGTAATCTCTGCAAACCGAACTGTCTCCAGCTATGTTTCCAAGCGCCCAGACTGCCTGTAAAGGGATGGGAGAACTGTCACCCTGAGCCTACAGCTTCTGTGACTACTATACTCAGTGCTACAAAGTGGTGTGTCAGGATGAGGACAACACCAGGCTTGACCACACACTGAAGTGAGCTACCGAGATTCTACAGTCTACAGTTACTCTTGCTGAGCGCTTGTTCTGTAAAAGTTTCTTCCCAGGAGGCCCTGGTTCGGTGGGAGAGACAGGCTGTCATATGAACTGAAGCCAGAGACACCACAGACTTCATCATCCCTTCCATCAAGAAGGGAGAAAGAGAAAAAGTTCTGACTCGCTCCACCTCGGACCAGACCCACAAGAGAAAGACTCCATCACCACTTTCCATTTCTCTGTATGCATCACAGGCTAACCAATTTTCACCCGTGGAGCATCATATCAAGCCTTGCTCACTTCTCCATAGTTCTCCAAATATGCATTAATATTGTTTTATTATACTGTCAGCACCACCAAAACATTAACCAAATCTTGAGAATTACCTGTTCTTGTACATCTTCAAAGTCTGAGTTAAGCAGCTCTATAAAAATGGGGACAGCTCCTGCTTCAATGACAATTTTGGTCTGCTGAGAGGTTCCAGAGGCAATGTTTGTTAGAGCCCAGGCAGCTTCAAACTGAAAGTGAGATCACGACACAATTGAGAGGTCACTGCAGACCGAGCAGCCCTACCTCCCACCTGCTTCACAACAGCCAATCTCTAGCACATAAAGAAGCCCAAACCAAACATGTCTTTCCCAGCATCCTTTAGCTCCAGCAGAGCAGTGATGCATGCCACACATGTGAAGGCAGGTGGGCTGGGCTTTAGTGACCCAGGAGTTTTCATCTGGGAACAAGGGTAAGAGTGATGTACTCCCTCCTCCCCAGTTTTCCTCTCTAAGGTCTTACTCTGTGGCCAAGGCTGTCCTTGAGCTTTTGCCTCTGTTCCCTGCATGCTGGAACTACAGGTATGAGCCAGCACACCTACATCTCCACCTACTCTCTGTTGTGTTTTAGGCAAGTTCTAATGGATCTGCTCATTATCTGTCTCTGGAAAACAGCCTCAGACACAGTGAGCGATTTGCATCAGGGTAAGTTACAGGTGCACTAAACTCTTCTGATTTATAATGAAACAATGTATCACATTCTCAGATCTCTGAAATGAAAAACTTCCTTTATGGGCTCTTGCCTTCTCCCCCAGGCCCCCTCTAGGTCTAGCTATGTAGCCCAGGCTGGTATCAACCCTGTGGTAATCCTCTTGTTCCACCCTACTGCATGCTGAAAGTATTAGTGTATGCTGGCTAAAGTATTAGTGTGGCTCAACCTTGCCCTCCCACCCCCACCCCCCGGCCTTTGCATATATACATTGTGGAAACTCAGCCAGGTTCACATAATTATTGTGATCCAAAACTTTTTTATTTTTTGTGTCTGTGTGTTCATCTATGCGCCATACCATGCTTGTGGAGGTCAGAGGACAACCTGCAGGACTCAGTTCTCTCCTATCATGTGTCCTGGGTCACACTATCAGGCCAGAGATAGACTGACTATCTATTTATCTATCTATCTATCTATCTATCTATCTAATCTATCTAATCTATCTATCTATCTATCTATCTCAGGCCTGATATATATATCAATCACACACATTTAAAAAGACACTCACTATGGAGAAAAGGCTGGCCTCAAACTGTCAGATTTGTTCCCTTTGCTAGTAGCACAGGCTGTACCACTACACCCAGCCCTGAAGCTGTTTTTAAGGAAGGTAATTTCCCCAGATTCCTTTCCCACTTCCTTAAGCTACACCACAGAGATAGCCCACTCTCTTGTGAGGAACTCTCATCTGGGCACTCCACCTTAGAGCTTTTACCTGTAATGTACAATTCTCATTCCTCTTCAGAAACTCCACAAACCGATCAACTACTCCTGGAGTGTTAATAACTTCATCTATTGGAGGACTCGGCTCTAGAGGAAGACAGGAAAGATGTGAAAAGTCAGGACAAGCTTTGACTGATCCATTCATAATCCTAGATGCTCTGACCACTTTTGTAAACATTCTAAAAACTGTCTTTGCTCATCTACAGCTGCGGAATACCCTTGGCATGTTACTAGCATAAAGGCAACCTAATTTAGGTGTGCTCACCTATGGCTTCCTAAATCTAAGCACATCAGAAAAGGAGAGAGAGAGAGAGAGAGAGAGAGAGGCAGAGAGAGGCAGAGAGAGAGAGAGAGAGAGAGGGAGAGAGAGAGAGAGAGAGAGAGAGAAAGAGAGAGAGAGAGAGAGAAGGCCAAGGAATGAGCAACCCTAGCCTATATATTTCCCTTCTAACAAAGACCATTCACTGCTCTTGCTGGATGGTGATGGCCCACACCTATAATCCCAGCACTTGGGAAGCAGAGGCAGGTGGATCTCTGAATTCAAGGCCAGCCTGGTTTATAGAGAGAATTCCAGGACAGCCAGGGCTACACAGAAAAACCTTGTCATGAAAAACAAAAAATAAACAAACAAAAAAGTACCTGAAGGAGGTGCTGAAGATTTTTTTAGGGACAAGGATTATTAGAAGGAATATCAAGTATAAAAGTGGGAATACACCTGACTTATTCAAAGAAAACCTGGCCAGAAAGTTAGGATGAGAAATGGATAGTATTTAACTAAAAGGGACAAGAGGCTAAATTACACGAACCCTCTCTGAGAAAGCCCAGGCTCCATACCTTTGGAAAGGAGCTTCCGGAACTTCTGTGTGGTTGCTAACTGCAGGTCAGAGTCGTCAGAGAACAGCATCTCCACCATCTCCCTTGTGATCACACTCTCCTACAACAGAAAGCAGTTATGACCTTGTGGTCAAAAATAACGCCAGAAGGGAGCACATAATCTTGCATGACATTTTGCTTTTTTAGATCCTCAGGTAAGAGGAGGGCATATTAGATCCAGGAGGAAGGCTTATCTAATCCATGTCTGTTTCAAGATACAATATTTAAGTGATTCCCAGTGATACAGCTTCCCTAAATGTTTCTTCTGGGATTTGCATTAGAGTTGATTCCTTGCTGATTGTCCACAAAAGGCAAGGGAGAGCTTCATATCTGATTTCTGTCCTGACAGCAGCTGTGACCATGCCTTCAAGGGCTTACCCCAGTTGTAGAGCTCACGTAGGAATCCATCAGCAGACTATCAAACATGGCAGGGTCTTCATTAATCAGCTCTACATTTCTCCGTTTAAAAAGCTGAAAAGTGTAGAGAGAGGAGACAGAGGGTAACATTACTCACAAACTGAAGGCAGATTATGACACAATGACAAGAAAATATGAGCATGAGGAAAATGAGGCCGGCCTTTAAGTAGACAAGAAACAGTCAATAGTTGTTTCCTATGATACATCTGTTCACAGCCTTTAGAAAAAATTATTAAAAAAAACCTTTGCACTTTGTGTAATGGGTGAGGGGAATGAAAAGAAAAAACAGAAAGAAAGAAAGAAAGAAAGAAAGAAAGAAAGAAAGAAAGAAAGAAAGAAAGAAAGAAAGGAAGGAAGAAAGAAAGAAAGGAAGGAAGGAAGGAAGAAATGAAGGTAGTTAGGTGGTGGTGGCCCACTTTTTAATCCCAGCACTTGGGAGGCAGAATCAGGCAGATCACTGAGGCCAGACTGGTTTACAAGGGAGTTCCAGGCAGATAAAAAAAAAAATATGACCAAAGCAGGTTATGTGACTGAATCTAGAGCTGAGTAATACATCTGGTGGTGCATGGTGGTGACAACAGTAAGATGGATCAGTCTCTGGCCTGAGCACTTTTCTTTGTGGAGACAGTTTCTTCTGTGTAGCCCTGGCTACCCTGGAATTTGCTCTGTAAACTAGGCTGGCCTCAAACTCAGAGATCCACCTGAGTACTGGGATTCAGGGTGTGTACTACTACTGCTGGGCTTGTCCTAAGTACATTTAACACAGAAGACTCTAAACACTTGTCACCTGAGTGTCCCATTAGTACCAAGCCCTCTCTTGGCCTGATACACATCCGCACAAACTGCAGGGCAGAAAAATCTTTTTTGCTTTTCTGTATTGCAGTTGGACACTGTGTAATACTGTCACTTGAGTCTCTGAGCTGCTCTGTGTAGGTTTTTCTTTCTTGGGTTTTTTTTTTTTTTTTTTTTTTTTTTTGTGAGGGGTTTTCGAGACAGGGTTTCTCTGTGTAGCCCTGGCTGTCCTGGAACTCACTCTGTATACCAGGCTGGCCTCGAACTCAGAAATCCGCCTGCCTCTGCCTCCCAAGTGCTGGGAACACAGAAGACTCTTAAAAGAATAGAAGGCTAGAGACATGGCTAACTGTTGTTGTTCAAGGGGACGTGGGTTTGGTTCCCAGCTCGAAACTTATCCAGTTCCAGGGGATCCAGTGCCCTCTTCTAACCTCTGCAGACACCAGGTACATGTACATATACATACAAAACATACACATATACATGAAATCAAAGTGCTTCTTTGTACCAGACAGCGGTGGCGCATACCTTTAATCCCAGCACTCGGGAGGAGGCAGAAGCACGAGGATTTCTGAGTTCAAGGCCAGCCTGGTCTACATAGTGAGTTCCAGAACAGCCAAGGCTACACAGAGAAACCCTGTCTCGAAAAACAAAAAAACAAAAAACAAAACAAAAAAAAAAGTGCTTCTTTGTTTTGGAAACAGGGTCTTTCTATATGGCCCTGGTTGTACTGAAACTCTCCAGTTCTTAAAAACAGAAGACAGCCCAGAATGACTGCTAAGTCTCTATGGCCAGGCCAAACCCTGACTACATTGTGTGTAGTACAAAGACAGAAGGCACAAGGATGCTGGCAGAGGAGGTGTAATCTTCTTCAGTGGTATAGCCACTGGTAAATTGCCTAGTTGTCATCAAACAACCTCTAGTTATGCTCCTATAAACAACCCTCATTAACTCAGCAGGGCACAACAGAATGAAGAGACATGGGAGTAGAAGGAGTTACTGGGAAGAAGGGATTCAGCAGGAGAGGGATAGGAGAAGGTAACTAAGGATAACTATGATGAACATAAATTACACACAGAGATGGAATTAACAGAATAATTTTATCTATTTACTTACTTGGTTTTATGAGACAGGGTTTCTCTGTGAAGCCTTGGCTGTCCTGATATTCTATAGACTATCCTGGCCTTGAACTCACAGAAATCCACCTGCCTCTGTTTCCTAAGTGGTGGGCTTAAAGGCATGAGCCACCACTGCCTGATCGAAATATTTTTTTCAAGTTTTTAAATTAAAATAAAAAAAAATTACATGTATGTATATGTGCCTGAGTGAATTCAGGTATTACTCATGCATGTAGGAGCCCATGGAGGCCAGAAGAGTGTATCTCTTAGAATTAGAGTCACACATGGCTGTAAACTACTCTGTATGTGCTAAAACCCAAACCTAGGTCCTTTCCAAAAGCAATAAGCACCATTAACAGCTCAGTCATCTCTCCAGCCCCAAATTTATGTAAAAAGACGAACAAAAACCAGGGCTAAGAGATGGCTCAGTAGGTAAAGCACCCAAGTCTGAGTTCCCAGCACTCATAAAGGGTGTCTGTCATCCCAACACCACTGCAGTCAGATGGAAGGAGACGAGCTACACATTGCAGCAGTGACCAGCACACCACAAACAAAGGAGACCCAGGCCCAGCCAAGGTTCAAGGTGAAGCTGACACTCAGGCTGTCCTGATTTCCACTTGCACGCCATGCCATGTACACATGAATCAAGCAACCAAGCAAGGAGACCCACAGGGAACAGGAAGCTACAATGCCAAGGCAGGATAAAATGACACTAGAGTTGGCTTAATTTTTTGAAAAGGATTAAGAAATTGTTTTTTCTTTTCTCAAAGTTTCTAACATTTCTTTACAAAAGGAACCTGGAAGGCTGGGGAGATGTGTTAATGAGTAGAATGCTTGTAAAGCAGGCATGAAGACCTGGAGTTCAGAACTCCAGTTCTGAGTTAGGTGTTGTAATGCACAGCTGTAATCCCAGCACGTAGGAGGGAGGATTTCTAGAGCACACCTGCCAGCCAAGTCAATCAGTGGGTTCTAGGTTCAGTGATGGAGGTTAAGGTAAGACTAGGAAGACTGTAATATCAATGTCTACACACACACACACACACACACACACACACACACACACACACACAGCTTGCACACATGCATACCCACCTACAAAACAAACAAGGAAACAAATTCGATGACTAGCCTGCTACATAGATAAACTACATTTCCCTATGCCGGCATTTCAACCTATGTGTTGAAATCCCTTTGGGGCAGGGGTTACCTAAAACCATTGTAAAACAGATATTTACATTATGATTCATAAGTTATGAAGTAGCAACAAGATAATTTTATGGTTGGGGGTCACTACAACATGAGGGATTGTAGTATACAGAGCGTTAGGAAGGGTGAGAAGGATGAAGGCAAGGGCAACCACTGAAGCTGGCCAGTGCCCCCATGGGTGCACCTGCGAACACTGCAGGGAACTTACTTGTTGTTCCCGCTTCTGTTTCCGAAGCTGAATGCCCTCTTCCTCCCTCCTTCTTCTCATTTCCTCAGGGTTTAAGGCATTGTTCTTATAGCTCTTCATTCGATAATTGTCTTTCCCTGGGCTTGCCATGGTCTCTAGAAGGGAAGAAAGAGATTGTTAGAGTTGGGAGGTTAACACTTCCTTTTCACACATGACTAATAAAGAGAAAGTACAGGAAGACGGCAAACAAGTTCTGGCCCTGAAAAGAAATGAAGTGAAGCAGAGAAGCATCTCTGGTTAGTCTGTCTAGGACTGCTTTGGAAAGTTCACTTGGCAAAGTCCATGAAGGTTTACTATCTTGGGGGGGAGGGGCTGCTGGAGAGATGGTTAAAAGCACTAGCTGCTCTTGCAGAGGACCCAGGAGCAATTCCCAAAACCTATATGATGGCTGACAACCATCTGTAAACTCATGGGATCCAGTGCCATTTTCTAACCTTTGAATGTACCAGGCACATAGGTAGACAAAACACTCATACACATAAAGTAAAACTAAATAAATCTTAAAAAACAAAACAAAAAAAACCACACACACAAAACAAAAAAACAAAAAACAAACAAACAAACAAACAAACAAACAAAAACACCCAAACCCCAACCCCAACAAGAAAAGGTGGAGAGATGACTAAGTGGCTGAGAACGCGCACTGCTCTTGTGGCTCAGTTCCCAGCACCTGCACGATTGATAGCTCATAACCATCTACAGTTCCAGTTCCAGGGCATCTGATGCCTCTTCTGACCTCTCCAGGTTTCTGCACAGATATGGGGCATCAGGTATATAGAAACACATGTACATTAAAAATAAAAATGTAAACAAGAAAGCAAGCCATCAAATGAAGATGGCTCAGTAGGTGATGGTTCTTGCCACCAAGCCTCAGGACCCAGTTCTATTACCAGGATCCACACAGTTGAAGGACAGAATCAGCTCCTGCAAGCTGTCTTCTGACTTCTACATGCACACCATGCTACGTGTGTGTGCACATATGCATATATGCACACACACACACTTATAAGGATCTACAGTGGCCTTTCCTATGGGTCCCTAAACAGGCAGAGGCGAGACTACTAAAAGCAAGCCCCTGTGGAATGCTGTCCTTTATTACCTGACACATAGTTTTTCATGATTGAGCCTGTGCTGTCCCAGAGGCTGTCCTCTCCTTTGAGCACAGTTGACAGTTAAACTGAAATAGGAACCACATTGCTTCTTTAGTTACCATGGTGATAAGTAACTATCACAAATATCTACTTATGACTTCACTGGAGAAGCAGGCAACAAAGAATAGAAGGATGAACATCTGCAGAAGCCCATGAGAAAACCCTGTTACTACAGATGGTCCCACCTCCGAGAGGAGGCTTTGTTCCCTCTGGCTTAAGAGTGGACCACTTCATCAGTCGCATCTAATTTTTAGGAACTCATTTTCACAATGCATAATTTTCTTTCACAGTAAATTCTCCCTATAGACCAAAGTTCAAGCAACAATAAATCTAAATAAAGTTAATGGGTGCCAACACCTACAACATTAGAAAAATCAATTAAAAAATCTCCAGAGTACAAAGTCAGCTGTAATGTTGACATTTGAAGGGTGGGATGATGATACAACATATGAGAGATGAATAAAGCCAAACATTCAGAGATATCCTTCTAAGACGTATGTCACATACTGTCTTACCAAAGATAAAATAGCCAGACTGGCCTAAATTCTCTATCTACCCAGTTATTACTATGAACATGCACAGCTGATAGCAAAAATCTGGTATTATAGCCAGGAGGATCTCTGTGAGTCCCTGTCTCAAAAAGAAAGGAATGGAGGTTTAAAGGTGAGAGAGGGAGAAAAGGAGGAGCTGCAAATGCAAAGACAGAAAGACAGAACAGTTAAAGCTTTTGCAACATAAAAATAACTAAAATCGCCGGGATTGTATGGCGCAAGACTTCAATTTCAGCACACAGAAGGCAGAGGCAGGTGGATCTGAGTTTATGTTTATGGATCAGAAGAATTCATAGTTAAATGCTGCTACTGCACACCCAATGCAATCACCATAATGTCTTCTTGCCCCTGATCTTACATGTGTTCTGGGATCTGAACTCAAGGTCTCACACTCACACAGCAAGTGCTTCACCTCCATCCTACCCTCCCTTTCACTTTCTTCATGTGTCCCTTGAAGAATGTGAAATATGGAAGCTTACATTCTAATTAAGTCTAATTTATACATGTGTATTTTTGTTGTTGCTATGTTTGTCTCGTATGTTTGATTTATGCTAACAAAGCACCTGGAGGTCTACTACCATTTGTTTCATTGATTCGAGACACATGACATCACACATGTAGTTCATGCAAGCTTCAAACTTAACACATAGCACTAAGGAGACAGAGATAAGTGGGTCTCTGTGAATTTGAGGTCAACCTGGTCTACACGTCAAGTTCCTGGACAGCTTGGGCTACATAAGACTCTATCTCAAGAACTCAAAAAAATCAAAACAAACAAAAATAAACTTGCTACTCTCCTGCCTCAGCCTCCCAAGAGCTGGGAATACAGATACACACATACACCAGCAAGCTGGCCACACAAGCCCTTTTTTAACAATTTTATCTTTACTGAGATACCTTCAATGTTAATGATTCTGTCATTACTAGATCAATTAGCCTGCAGTATAAACAAATTTCTTTCCTGTTGCACAGACACCATGACCAAGAACTCTTCCTATAACGACAACATTTAATTGCAGCTGGCTTACAGCTTCAGAGGTTCAGTCCATTATCATCCAGGCAGAAGCATGGCAGCAACTAGGCAAGCATGGTGCAGGAGGAGCTGAGAGAATTCTACATGTTCACCTGAAGGCTGCTAGAAGACTGGCTTCCAGGCAGCTAGGGTAAGGGTCTTAAGCCCATGCCCACAGCACCACAACAACAATTTCTCACTGTGCCACTCCCTGGCCCAAGCATAAACAAACCATCACACTTGTGCTGAGTCACTTTTCAAGTCCTGTCAAGACTGCATTAAGTTCAATCTTATACAGTCAAACTTTATTCTTTAGAACTGTTTTTCTTTAAAAAAAATTTTTTTTTTTTTAATCTATTAAGATTGTGTCTGTGTGGCCGGGCAGTGGTGGCACATGCCTTTAATCCCAGCACTTGGGAGGCAGAGGCAGGCGGATTTCTGAGTTCGTGGCCAGCCTGGTCTACAGAGTGAGTTCCAGGACAGCCAGGGCTACACAGAGAAACCCTGTCTCGAAAAACCAACAACAACAACAAAAAAAGATTGTGTCTGTGGGTATGCAGGCAAGTGTGCCAAGTACACATGTGGAGGTCAGAGGACAAAGGCAGAGTCAGGTCACCAGGCTTTTGAGGCAAGTGGATCTACCGACAAGCGTCATCTTGAGAGCCTTCAACAGTTCAAAAGCAGCACCGCTACTGGCTCACAAAACAAAATCACAAAATTATGAAGTCGGTTGTGACTAGAGGTTTCCCGTGAGTGCTACATCTCAAAGACCCCCCACCCCTTTTTTTTTTTTGTTTTTGGGTTTTTTTTGAGTCAGGGTTTCTCTGTGTAGCCCTGGCTGGCCTCAATCTCAGAGCTCCATCTGTTCTGCCACCCCAGTGCTAGCACTGTGCCACCACCACCAGGCTCTGTCACTCACACTTCATCTTCATTTCTTCAGATTTCTTGAGTTTTGGTAATTATTATTAACAAGGAAGTTAGTTAGTTAGTTAGTTAGTTAGTTTAAAAAAAAAGGGAGGCAGATGTTCACGTGTCTCCACCAGTCAAAGATAGTTGATATATCTAGGTTGGGTATTGGGTTACACTTCTGATTGAGCATTACCAAACTTATAAAGCCTTTGATTAACATTTTTAAAAACATGTATAAAAGCAAAAAGGAAAAGGGGGCATGGGATAGGGGTTTTCTAGGGAGGGGAATTGGGGAAAGGGGATGGCATCTGAAATGTAAATAAAATAACCAATTAAAAAAAAAGAAAAAAAAGGTGGGAGACCTGTTGCTTGTACACACACTAAATGCGGTTAAAAAATACATACTCAGGGGCTGGAGAGATGGCTTAGTAATTAAGAGCACTGGCTGCTCTAATATAGGACCCAGGACCACCTCCCAGTACTATCCACATGGTAGCTCACAACCCTCTGTGCTCCAGTCGTAGGAGATCTGACATACTCTTCTGATCTCTATAGGCACCTGGCATGGTGCATAGACATACATGCAGGCAAAACACCAATGCATGTTAAAACAAACAAAACACCCCAAAACTTAGAAAAACTACTTGCCAAGTGTGGCCACAGACACCTTTATTTCCAGAACTCCTATGTCAGAGGTAGGCAGATCTGTGAGTTCCAGGCCAGCCAGGGCCACACAGTGAACATTTGATGAGCATACTGGTTCATGACTTTAATCCCAGCAACTGAGGAGACAAAGGAGGCAGGTGGAGATCCACCTTCTCTCCCTCCCAGTGCTCCACCACCGCCTGGCTCTTCTACCTGAGTTAAAAGACTGCACTGCCACGCTCTCCTCCCATTCTCTTTTTAGCCTAATAGCTGCACTTTTTGTGCTTTAGTTGATTCTATAATTTTGAGATATACAGAGACAATCACACAGATAAGGAAACCTCATTCCCAGACCTCACTCTCTTTATTTCTATATTCATTTGTCTTTTGGATGCCTTCCCTTGAACATCAGAGGTATTCTAAACTGCCTACATTTAGACACATTTCAGTATTACCATCCACTCTGCTGCTTAAGTCAACAGGCACAGGAGGCATAATTGATATTCACCCTGCTCAGCTTAGCCACCGCATGAAACCAAAACCCACCCGAGGACTCAGACTTTTAGCTTTATTCCTTACCATTGCCTCCTCAGTCACTGCCACCATCATGATCTCCTTCAAGGACTACCATCCTGCTTAAGGAATCTCCTAGTGGCGGCCACTGAGAAAGCACAGCAGGTCAAGGTGCTTACCACCAAGGCTGATACCCTGAGTTGACCTGAGCTCAAGCCTGAAGAAGCTACACAGAGGAAGGGACACTTCTGACCTCCACAAATGTGCCATAGCAAACCAACACTCATACCCAACAACTCTAAGACTTTCTAGAATTTACTACACTCCACCAGAAATGCTCACATGCAAAGGAGGAAATGAGTGGAGTGCAAGATAGGCAAAATGTCATAAAATGAGAAAGACCAACAGGAAATCCTTAGATTTGGATTTTGGAAGTGGATTGAGTCTCTGAGATAAAGAGGACTGACAGCACCAGGTATGTGTTTTAGGAAGACTGACAAACACACCTAACAATGGACAGGCCATATAGCTACGGTTCTCAACCTGTGGGGTGCAACCATCAGAAAACACATGTTTCTGGTGATCTTAGGAACCCCCAACCAGAAATTTATTTTTGTTGCTTCTTCATAACTGTAATTTTGCTACTGAGCAGTGTCTCAGTTCCTAAGAACATCCCACAGGTTGAGACTCATTGCCTGCCACAAAGGCTATGTGGCTTGAGAGGCTTTGAAGTACTAAACCACTATGGGTTATGAGGGTTTTTGTTGAGACAAGAGTATCAGTTAAGAGTCTAGGCTGGCCTCCAACTCATGACCCTTCTCTGCTCAGTCTCTTGAGTGCTAGGATTACAGGTATGCATAACCATACCCTGCTCACAAAGTACTTTTTGCAATCTAGTATTTCATTGAATCTTCACTAATAACCTTAAAAACATATTACTGGCAGAACATGGTGGAGCATACTTTTAATGCCAGTACTAGGGAGGCAGAGGCAGTTGGATCTATTGAGTTTGAGGCCTGTTAGGGCTACACAATGAAACCCTATCTCAAAAATGAAAATAAGGGGGCTGGAGAGATGGCTCAGCTATTAACAGCACTGACTGCTCTTCCAGAGGTCCTGAATTCAATTCCCAGCAACCACATGGTAGCTCACAACCATCTGTAATGGGATCTGATGCCTTCTCCAGGATTTGTCTGAAGACAGCTACAGTGTATTCATAGAAAATAAATAAATCAAAACAAAAAAAGAAAATAAAAATAAAAAAGTATTCTCTGGAGGACTGGAGAGATGGCTCAGTAGTTAATAGCACCATTTGTTCTATCAAAGAACCTGAGTTTAATTCCCAGCATCCACATGGCAGCTCATAACTGTCTGTAACTCTAGTTCCAAGGGATCTGACACCCTCACACCAATGCACATAAAGTTAAATTAAAAAGTATTCTTTGTACATCATTTTAAGGAGCCTGAGGTTTCACGAGGCTAACCAATGCTAGAGAATGCCCTTTACGAACCTGTGCTTTAAGAAAAACGTACACAGCCGGGCGGTGGTGGTGCACGCCTTTAATCCCAGCACTTGGGAGGCAGAGGCAGGCGGATTTCTGAGTTCGAGGCCAGCCTGGTCTACAGAGTAGTTCCAGGACAGCCAGGACTACACAGAGAAACCCTGTCTCAAACCCTGCCCCCCCCCCCCAAAAAAAGAAAAACCTACACAGAGCAGCTCAGAGAGACTCAAGTGACAGTATTACACAGTGTCCAACTGCAATACAGAAAAGCAAAAAAGATTTTTCTGCCCTGCAGTTTGTGCCGATGTGTATCAGGCCAGGAGAGGGCTTGGTACTAATGGGACACTCAGGTGACAAGTGTTTAGAGTCTTCTCTTAGGTAGCTGAATAAAGCTAGAGGGGCACTAAATAAATAAATAAATAAATAGGGGCTTTCTTTTCTGGCTTAACTGGCTAGAAGTATTATCAGTTTAAAAGATTCCATTATTTGCAGCCAAAAAACAAATTAGGAAACCTCATCCTATCTTAGCACCAATATAAGACATTTGGGGACTGGAAAAACGAAAGACTCAGTAGCTAAGAGTACTAGCTGTATTTCCAAAGGCACTGGATCCACTCCCCAGCACCTATATGGCAGCTCACAACCACCTGTAATTCCAATCCCAGGGAATCTGATGTTATCGTCTGGCCTCTGCAAATATCAGGCACACATGTGACTTTTTGAGAAAAAGTTTCTCTGTGTAGCCTTGACTGTCCTAAAACTCAATTTACAGACCAAGCTGGCCTCAAACTCAGATTCGTGAGATGCTTCTATCTCCCGAGTGCTGGGATTAAAACTCAAAATATTTTTAAAAGCTATTTTGGCAGCTCAAAGCATGGAGAGAGCTTCTCTACACTTGTCTTCTGTAGCTAACTCCTGGTCTTATTTAGCCTAGACTAGCCCTGAACTTACTTGTAGCTGAGGATGGCCTTGGGGTTCTGATCTTCCTGCCTCTACTTACACAGTGCTGGGATTACAGGTATTTGCCAACATGCATGGTTTCTGAAGTTCTGGGGAATCCCCTCAGCTCTGTACATTCAAGACAAAAACTCTGCCAAATGAGCTATAGCCCTAACGCTTCACTCATCTATTTTACATTTATGTTGGTTTGGGTATACGTGTAAAAGTCCAATATAACTTCATCTCCATCCTCCATAAGTGATTTTAGGCTTGGCAGCAAGCACCATCTTGCTGGATCTACCCACACGTTTCTCTGTGTAGCCCTGGCTGTTCTGGAACTCACTCTGTAGACCAAGCTGGTCCCAAACTCAGAAATCCACCTGACTCTGCCTCCCAAGTGCTGGGATTAAAGGCGTGCGCCACCACTGCCTGGCATGAATCAGCCTTTTAGTTGCTGCAGAGATGGCTTAGTGGTTTAGAATAACTTGAAAACTGTAACGTTTCCAAATGCTTACAAGGCTGCTTAGAACTATTAACTTCAGGTCTAGGGGATCTGGTGCCCCCTACTGGCCTCTGCAGGTCAGTCACACACACAGGGTGCACAGGTATACACACAGGCAAGGCACTCATTGTTTTAAAAACAATTTTTGTTTGTTTTTCGAGACAGGGTTTCTCTTTGTAGTCCTGAATGAAACTTCTTCTGTAGACCAAGCTGGCCTAGAACTCAAGAGATCCACCTGCCTCTGCCTGCGAGTACTGGAATTAAAGGCATCAGACACCCCACGTCTGCAGTTACAGACAGCTGTGAATCAAACTCCAGTTTAAAGAGCAACTGGTGCTCGTAACTGCTAAGCCATATCTCCAGTCCAATTTACTAAGTCTGTGTTCATGAAGAGGGAAGTGAGTGCATGCATGGTAGTTAGTAAGAGACATTCTGTGGCTTCCGGGGATTAAACTCAAAACTTCAGGCTTGGCAACAATCACCTCTGACCTCTGAGCCATTTCAGCCACCAAGCTCAAACTTCTTTGAGATGGGGTCTTATTATGTTGCCCAGGCTCCTTCATTTGTTGGACTCAAAAGTCCCTGCTTCAGCTTTCTGTGTAGTCGGGACAAATGGTACAAGCCACCATGCTGAGTTAATAACTTCACATCGTTACAGAACTCACTAAGATCGACAAGGGCTTCTTCAAATATATGTTCTCTAGACAAGTGGAAGGTTCCAGCTTTATAATCGTATGGATTTTAATCATAATTGCAATGTGCTCTTCACAGAAAAGTTGTTATGTGGTACATGGCTGTTCATGACCATTCTATGATTCTGCCTGGGTTCAATACCCAGACTACTGAAAAACAACAAGAAAACAAAAACCAAACCAAACCTAAAAACAAATCAAAACACCGAGAACGCAAAGACTCAGACATAACACTAGTCTGGATGCAGAGCACAATAGAAGAGTTCCTGTGCTTCAGTTTCTTCAACTAAAACACAAGAACCTGAGAATTAAATGAATTAATCTATAAAGTATCTGAAAGATTGCTGATCGCTCAGCAAGCTCCATCTATGCACCAGCTATCAGTAATACAGCTTCCAGGTAACTCTTTTCTAAAAAGAGTTTAAAATACAAACTGAAAAACAGTATTTTTTTTTTTTAAAGCCAGGAAGCAGGGGCTGGAGAGATGGCTCAAAGGTTAAGAGCACTGACTGCTCTGCTCTTCCAGAGGTCCTGAGTTCAATTCTCAGCAACCACATGGTGGCTCACAACCATCTGTAATGGGATCTGATGCCCTCTTCTGGTGTGTCTGAAGACAGCTACAGTGTACTCATATAAATAAAGTAAATAAATCTTTAGGCCAGGAAGTCAGCTCTAAATAAGAAAAGTTCTTCCAGAAGATCTAAGTAGCCTCAAATCAACTATTGCCTGGGACAACGAATTACAACAAGAACTGGTTTGGAGTTTACACTAATCCAGAGTAAGATAGCCAGTACCTACTAGAATTCATTGGGTTGAGGTCTTTGCTAGAGATGGTCAAGAACAGTTGCATCACCAACATAGGCAAACAGTATAAAAGTCAGGCCCTGGGAGGGTGCACATAAAAGGCAGTGAAATACACTAGCCTCTGGGTGCAGGCTGGCTGTATTATAGCCAGTACCTAACGGGCCTAGATTGCTCGCCTTGCATACCTATCTTCTCAAAGCATCAATTTACTG
Organism: Arvicanthis niloticus; assembly: GCF_011762505.2. Lineage (NCBI taxonomy): Eukaryota > Metazoa > Chordata > Mammalia > Rodentia > Muridae > Arvicanthis > Arvicanthis niloticus. The sequence continues at coordinate 24,879,870 of NC_047662.1, read as the reverse complement.
TTGCTAAGGAGATCATCCAAACTACCGAGGACTAAGCATTGTGATTAAATAGATCCTTTTATTAGTCTGATCACTGAAGTTGAGCTGGAAGTTACCTCACCCTACATACTAAGAATTCTTTCTAGGACCTTGGTCAAGTCTAATTCTTGCACTGAAGAACTTTTTTGTTTGTTTGTTTTTTGAGACAGGGTTTCTCTGTGTAGCTCTGGCTGTCCTGGAACTCACTCTGTAGACCAGGCTGGCCTTGAACTCAGAAATCCGCCTGCCTCTGCCTCCCAAGTGCTGGGATTAAAGGCGTGTGCCACCACACCCAACTAATACCTTAAATCTTAAGTCTAATGTGAAGTAAAATATGAAAGAATCTTGCTCCTAGCTACAGCTTATAAGCTGTTAACTTCTCTGAGACTGTTTCTCAGTCTGTAAAAATGAATCTCACAGGTTACCCCTTTCCCTCCAGGGCTCCAGTTAAGCTCCTAAATCAATCTATACTTCCCTGAAGATCTGGAACATAGAGTGCTTCAGGGAAAAGAATCGCTGTACAGAAGGTGGGAAGAATGCTGTTGTTTGTGGAGCTCTTGCTAGGCTACCACACACTCCCTTCCTAGAGACGTGAGGGCTCGGACACGGAGGAACACAGGGCTTGGTGCACTGTGTTAAGACACCTCCTCTACGCATAATTTTGTTAGAAAATTAAGTAACTGGATGAGAGGTAGGAAGTGGCAGGCCAGATCTGATTCTGAAATCACTGGCAGAGAAAGTAATTTACCTTCCCTCAGAATCAGAGATTATAGCAAACTCCAGAAATGCCTTTTGGAGCCGTCCTCCTACAATAGGTGGGATCAGCAATTCACTCTGAACTTTTTCAGTTTTATCCAGACTAAAGATTTCAAACTGGGCCCATAACAAAACAACTTCACAACTTTATGCAGGGTTAAAACTGTCCCCTCCTTTTATCCCACCACTAGAGGGCCAGGCCATAAAAGGCACCAGTTAATTCCTAAGGCTCAGGAGTGATCACCCTGGTTTAATCACTGTGTGACCTTGGATAAGTTACTTTACCACTCTAAGCCTCAGTCTCCCCATCTGTAAAACAGGAATAACAACAGCACCTACCCACTAGGTTGCAATTAGGTTAAACTAAGCACGTTAAACATTGACAATGATGTCTGCACGTACAGATTCGCAGATTTAAAGTTTTTCACTTTACTGATGTCAATAAATTACCAATGCTGGTTTTGTTTCTCAATTCAAAGACCACCATCATATTCTTTTGGGGCAACAGCCTTCGTATCCAGAATCCTCTATAAAAAGATCAACAGGTCTCTCTTTTTCTCCTAACCAGAGTTGGCCCAGAAACCTTAAGTCTCTGACCTGTCTGTACCAAGAAGTCTTGGCTTTGGTCTTTCTAACACTACGAAGGCTGTCACTGAGTCTAGCCGAACCGCCCCATTTCTGCGCCGACTGGGACATTTTCCTGGCCTTCAAAGGCCCAAGCTCTGCTGGACCCAGCCTGCCCTTGGTTACTGGTCCAGAGCTAGCCTGCCCTGCGTCTCCTCTCCAGAGGACTCTACCCTCTACGTAGGCAGGTAGGACTTCACCTCGTTCAGACGCGCGTCGGCCAAATGCCCATGGAAGCAGGCTCTCCGCGGCGGCGCTCAGGCCTGCTGCCCGAAGCCCGGCCCCCAGCTCCACAGCAGGCGCAGGGCAAGAGGGCAGGGCTGTGCTTACCCCGGGAAGCGCGAGCTCCGACCCGGGGCCTCCACGTGGGAACACCCCGGGGCGCTAGCTGTCCGGAACCAGCCTCGGGGGCTGCTCCCCGGGCGGCCCTTACGCCGGCCCTGAACTGGCCCGAGGGGCACTCCCGATCTGCCTTCTCCTCCCATACCTATCTGGCTGCTTCGGACATCTGCTTCAGACTAGAGACAGGCCCTCGCCAGACCCCGCTCCCCAACACCTCAGCCCGAACTCTCATCTGCTGAGCCGCCTCACTCACCCATCGCGGCTCCGCTCGCTCAGACTTGGCGGCGGCCGCAGCGGTAGCTTCAGCGGCAGCTTCGGCAGACAATATGGCGGACCCACCGGACGGCGGCCTGACGGGGACAAACGTTTTATACCGTGCTAAACGCGTTCTTAACCCTCACGCCCCCTTCCCTCCAAGAGATGACAGGATAGGCGCTGGTTTAAAGGGACCGCAGCCACTAAAGATGACAATTAGGGACGGAATAGACAGACAAGGCAGGAGGGAGACTAGAAGGAATATGCACTGAACAAAGTGTGCCAAGATCTCAACTGTTTCTGTTTTTATTTCTTCTTTATGGTGAGGCCCCCTTTCCCAAAAATTCTTTATAATTAAGCCTGTATAGGCACTGAACTAAATAAAGAACTATTTAGAGCAAGGAAATGATTCGTTCAAGGCTGTGGAGATAAGGAAAAGAAGTGAAGATTAAACTGGGGTTTGATTCTTGTTTTTGTTCATTTCAGACAGGATCTTAACTATGTATCTCTGGCTGGCTTGGATCTCTATAAACCAGGCAGACTTCACACTCATATTCACCTATCTGCCGCCCAAGTGCTGGGATAAAAGGCTTCCAGACCTGTTGTTTGTTTACGAGAGGCAGGGTTTCAGATATCCCAGACTTGAACTCTAGATTGTCCTGCTTCCACCGCCCCACTGCTGAGATCACAGGTGTGTACTATCACACCAGGCAGAGTTCGTAGATTCTCCTGCAAAAGGGTGTGTCAGGGTAGGGGCAGAGCCCAGTAACCTTGAATAATAGGGATTAGTTCTATATTGCTGAATAGTATGGCCACTACCTTCCAGTGTCTGATTTAAAGCTATTGAATGAATAAGCGAACAAACAAATAACAGGTTAGCATGTTCCCTCTTTCAGTGATGAGGACCTTGAAGCATGTGCCTTTTGAATCAAGGAATTTGGGGCTGATGCTTATTAGAGCTCCTTATTTTGCACGATAGCACTCCAGTCTTCCACATCAACACACAAAGCCAAAGCCGGGATTCCATCCAATCTTGCCAACTCTACCCAAACGCCTGCCTGAAAATGGGAACCAACTCAAAAGTCAAATTCTATGACTTGAGGGAAAGGAGTACTGCTTAACTTCCTCAGTCATGACAATAACCTACCTCCTATCTCACCTATCTCCAGGCCCGGACTGTTCAGCCCCATCTGCCATTAAAACCACAGCAGCAAGGACCAGAGGGACAGCTCAGCAGCTCAAAGTGCTTGTGGCACTTTTGGGTCCCTAAACTCTCTGGTGTACAGAGATCTCCGACTTCTGAAATTGCATGCTACCTCTGCTCACATGCTGTTAGCCAAATGTATCTGTACACACACACACACACACAATCAAAACAAATTAGCGTTTGGACTAGGGATTTAGCTCAGTGGCAGATACTTGCCTACATATGCAAACATAAGCATCCTGACCTGGCTCTTGGACCACTCACCAATAGGAAATTCAGACTCCAACCATGCTGAGGAACATTTTTTTCCCCAAGCAGGCTCTTATCTCCTCTGTGTCTGCAGAAGCCGTTCCCGATACTTGGCATCCAGTTCCATCCCTTGTCTTGTTTGACCCTGTAGTAAACCTTTCTTTCAAGATCCAGTTCAATTATCAGCTTTTCTAAGAAACTGTCCTCCCTGCCAGGGTACCTGTCCTCTCTGTTGTGTTTTGTTGAGACAAGGTTTCTTGGTGTAGCCCTGGCTGTGTGTTCTGCAGGGTTTTGTTTGTTTGTTTGTTTTTGTTTTTAGCATTTCCCACTGGTTTGATTTGGTTCATATCTCCCCATCATCTAAGGAAAGGAAGAGAGAGATCTTCCCATCTTTGTCACCCCAGTGTACCGAACAGTACCTGCTGAAGAGACTCCAAACTCCCGAGTCTGCAGCTCATCCTGCCCGGCTTGTCTCCACATCCACAGCAGAAAGGCTCAGGTGTGTGAGTCCTTTTTCCTTAGCGCGCTTTGTTTAGAGGAGCCAGCTGACCCTTCCTACTTTATTTTTTTTTTTTTTTTTTTTTTCTGGTCTAGGACACAGCTTGCTCACACTCACATCTTCCCCTCCATCCAGCTTTCCAGAGACCTTCCATTTTCTTCACTTTCACATATCAGACCACATTCTCCTAGCTGGCTCCAGACACACTGGAGTCAAGCAACCCTGACACTTCACTCTCACTGGGCTGGCTTTCCTCCTCACGCCCACCCAGTGACCCCAGCAACCACAACTATCACCTCAGAAGCACCTCAGAGTTGCAGCAGGCTCCCCATTGTGCTGCCTTTTCTTCCCCCCAAGAAATACAAATTTAAAAATTGCCTTGTTTGGGCTGGAGAGTTGGCCCGGCGATTCAGAGCACCTGCTGCTCTCTCAAAGGACCAGGGTTTGATTCCCAGCAAATGGGAACCAGAAACCATCTGCAATCCCAATCTCAGGCTCAATACCCTCTTCAAACTTCCAAGGGCACCAGGCACAAAACAGAGCATATACGTATATAGACAAAGTACTCATACACATAAAATAATAAATCTAAAGGTATTTAAAGCTCACATTTATTTAATGTGTGTAGAGAGCCTAGAGGACAACTTACAGGAGTCAGTTATCCCCTTCCAACATATTGGTCCCAAGGATGGACTTGGTTTGTCAGGGTTGGTACAAAGTGACTTGACCCTATGACCCATATTGCCAGTGCTCCCTGGCCAGTGTAGCAGTATCCTGGCCTGGCACCATCATCTGGTACAGGGCAGGGTGGCAGTGACTACATGCTGGGAGAATCTTCTAGAACAATCGTGTCACCACCTTTTAAAGGATTTTTTTTTTTTTTACTGCCAGCTCTACCACTTTGCAGCCATGTTACCATGAGCAAATCACTAGAGCTCCAAGTTCCAGCTCAACTGTGGGAGTGACCAGACGCAGCACACGTCCTCCTAGGGCTGCAAAGGCCTGGAGTAGTACACACAGCAGTATCTGTACACAAGCAGCATTCAGTTAGCAGCAGCCACCACGGCCACCACGGCCACCACGGCCACCACGGCCCCCATGGCCTCTGGGATCTGTGTCCCCAGCTGCTGGAGAAGGAGTACCACAGAAACCACATGTGGGCTTGCTGGTTCACAAGCCCATACCTCTGACCCTGACAGGCAGGAACAAGAGAAAGAATCACAGGACACAGGCTTGTTCTGAGTATAAAAATAAGACTTTTTCTTCTTATCACATCAATTATCAAAGAAAGAAACAGTACGTAACAAAAATACAAAGCTCTGGTGGGTTTTTTTGTTTTTTTGTTTGTTTGTTTTTTTGCACCCCTTTCCCAGCCCCTGGGTGAGGCCCAGATGTTGACTCGAGGATCACCCTGGGATTCAGGAGAACCGGTGGTCCAGGTCCCTTTGCGGGCTGGCTGAGTAAGAGTAGGCTTTGCCCAATACCAGGCGGTCCCGGAGAAGCTTGAAGAAGGCATAGTAGTTGCTGAAGAGGATGAGGGCCAGGGAGATGGTCTGGTGCCACTTCTCCGAGGACATTAAGGAGTACAGCTGGTAGACAATGACGGCGCCCTCCAGCAGCAGGAGGATGTTGAGGATCCTCAGAGGGTTGCTGAAAAAGAACTACCCAAGAGAGGGTAGGCAGAGGCCAGAGGCCATGCTCCAGAAACCTGTGTCTTGGAGGAGGAGCTCTTGAAGCATGATGAAGGGGACAAGGTCTTGGGGCCCCCTGTGTATGTATGTGAGTGGGGGAAGACAGACAGGCCAGAGGTAGGCTCGGCCACCACATCTGCCTTTGCTGCACCGCTGCTTCCATATAAGCCATGGAGGATACTCGCGAGAAGCCTTTCCTAAGGGCTTGGGCTTGCGTGCTATCTCAAACTCTTTTTGGCTTAAAATCAAATCAACTTCTTTTTATTTGTTACCAGGCTGGCCTTGCACTCACAAAGACGAGCATGTCTCTGCCTCCTCAATGCTAGGATTAAAAACATGCACCACCACACCTGACCCAATGCCGTCGTCGTACTGTTGGGCCGAAACAAATCAGAATCTTTTTCTTTTCTTTTTTTTTTTTTTTTTTTTTTCTGTGCTAGGGACTGAACCTGGGCTTTATATGTACAGCAGACTTTAGCTCAGCAAATCTTACATCAGTAGCATGAAAAGCCATTTATTTACTTTACTTGCTAGGCATCAAAAGTATGGAGAGCTATTACACTCTACAGCCTGAAGGCCTTGCACCTCCTCTCCTCTGTAGCATCCCTTCCTACCATGGAAGCCTACGGTCATGGCAACACCTCAGTCTTACAAGGGGTTTTAAAGGAAAACAGAATGCAGATCTTTTTTTTTGGCCTGGCAGTGGTGATCAACACCTTTAATCCCAGCATTTGGGAGACAGGCAGGCAAATCTCTGTGAGTTCAAGGCCAGCCTGGTGTACAGAGTAAGATCTAGGACAGCCAGGGCTATACTGAGAAACTCTGTCTCGAAAACAAAAAACAAAAAACAACAGCAACAACAAAAATGTTTCTGCTAAGTTCAAGAGCACTTTATGTCTAGGGATCAGTTCACAAGAAAAGCACCTACAACCTAAGGACTGCTTATAGGGTGGGGAAGAGGTGGCAGGAGTGGAGCCAAAGACCAGCATACTGGGCTCAGGCCCATGCTGAAAGGCTGTGAGTGTCAGAGCCAATCTCATCTCTTGCCGAGAAATGAAGATAATTGCCCAGGTCAACCATCTCCCAAACTGACCCTTAGTACCCTGGCTCCACATGGTCCCCTAGCTTCGGCAGAGGCTACTAGGAAGTAAGAGAATTTGAGTTCCTTCAGAGTGGAGCCATGAGGTCTCTGTTGGAAAGGAGGACTAGCAGCCAGCAGCCGCTGATCCAGAGCAACCCTCCCTATGCTGACTGGGCCTCCTCAGGACTTCCCAAGTTTCTCGGTGCCTTTGAATAAGTTAAAACTGCATGACACTCAGCACTGAATCATCAGTCTATTTCTTTTTTTTTTCTTTTTTTTTTTTTTTTTGGTTTTTCAAGAGAGGGTTTCTCTGTACAGCCCTGGCTGTCCTGGAACTCACTCTGTAGACCAGGCTAGCAGAAATCCGCCTGCTGGGATTAAAGTGCTGGGATTAAAGGTGTGTGCCACCACCACCCGGCTCATCAGTCTATTTCTACTGCTAAGATCTGTCTGTCTGTCTGTCTGTCTGTCTGTGTCTCCCAGTGCTAGCTTTAATGGTGGGAGCCATCAGAACCTTCAGACCCGGTTCTTTTATGATCATCTCTCCCTCCAAAAGATTTGCAGTCAAAGGGAGCTGCAGCCATGCGCATCTGTGTGGATATCCTTGGCTGCACGTGTGCACCGTCTTCCTCTGAGTTTTGGCAACAGTGAGAAGAGCCATAATTGTCCTCCCTGCTAAGGCCACCCACTCCCTGCCTTGAAGATCAGGCCCCACCCTCCTGCCCAGAAAAGAACACTCACGTGGAACCGGAAGTGGGAGACATCCGAGGGGATGGCCACGTTGTAGTGGCCCACGGCTTTGTAGACGTTCTTGCTGTGCTTCACCAGCACACCCTGTGGCCACATGCACTCTTCAGTCCACCTGGAAGCATAGTCCAAGACTACATTCTGTCCCCAGCCCACCTATAAAAATGGGTACTGAGGGACTGGGCACAGGATAGTCACTGGCTTTACTTCTATTTCTAGTACTCTGACACAGTGACTCCTTTTCTGGGTCTCAGCTGCCTCCTCTATAAAATGGGGTAACAGCGATAAGCAATCCACTGCACGGGGACATTTAGAGGGGAGGGACTGTGAAGAAAAACCTCTTCCCTATCTATCTGCCTCACTTGTAATTTCCTATGGGTTCACCATGCAGCTACCTAGGTGGACCAGGGATAAGTGTGACGACGATGCTGTTTAAAATGTGCAGAAGGCTTTGTGCAGATTTGACATGGTTTCTTGAGATCCTAACCCTAATCCTCCTATCCAATATCCCTTGACTTCCCCTGCACTGCTCATATCCCTGCATGGCACAGGCCTTCCAAACAGAGGGATCTTCCTGATGTCTTATGCTGGCAGCCTCTTTCTTATCTTTCAACCTGAGAGCCTCCAGCAAGCCTCTTCACAGACCTGACTCCAGCAAGCCTCTTCACAGACCTGAGCATCTCTGATTCTTCCTCGAAGCTCTTGCTATTCGCTGGGCTACATTTCCTGGTGTTTATTACTTATCCATTCCTTTAGGAACTAGTGGACAGTGTCTACTGCCTGTCTGTGCCCTCCAGTATGCCACAAAGCCTGGCATTGAGGAGGAAGCTGGGTATGGTGGCACACGCCTTTAATCCCAGCACTTAGGAGGCAGAGGCAGGCGGATCTCTGAGTTTGAAGCCAGACTGGTCTACAGAGTGAGTTCCAGGACAGCCAGGACTACCCTGTCTTGGAAAAACAAACAATCAACAACAACAACAACGAGAGGGGGTGTGTGGCAAATAAGAGCAGAGCTTCCTTCCAAAGCCCTATGAGATTCCAGGGACCTCAAGGTCCTGGGCCAGAAACAGATGCAACTATCTTTCAGCTTCTTCACTAGTTCATTCACTTAAAAACATACAACCACAGGGTTAACCCTCACAGATATAAGAGTGAGTGAAAGATGCTGGACACAGGAATGCCTATTTATGACTTCCATTATATAAAGTTCTAGAAAAGGAAAAACTAAGCTATAGTGAAATAAAGGAAGATATGCATGTGTGTGTGTGTGTGTGTGTGTGTGTGTGTGTGTACTAATGCATGCGTGTGTTTGCAAAGTGGCTGAGGCAGGCTGAAAGTCAAAGCCTGGAGCTGGGAGTGATCCCTGGCTGAGGACCTTAGAGCCTGTAATGTTTGCTCGGAACCTGCATTCCTTAAAGGACAGAGTTTAGAGAAGTGTAAATACTGAGATAAATATAAGTTTGGAAGTAGTAAAAGAGAAATAGGTAGAAATGTTTTATAAGCGTGCATAGACACTGAAGAAAGGAAAGAAACTGAGTATAAACAGTCATAGAAGAAAGACTATGTTTATATAAGAAAAGTGAGCCGGGCAGTGGTGGTGCACGCCTTTAATCCCAGCACTTGGGAGGCAGAGGCATGCGGATTTCTGAGTTCGAGGCCAGCCTGGTCTACCGAGTGAGTTCCAGGACAGCCAGGGCTACACAGAGAAACCCTGTCTCGAAAAACCAAAAAAAAAAAAAAAAAAAAAAAAAGAAAAGAAAAGAAAAGTGAATTCCCCAAGGAAAGGAGACAGTTAGGGAGATTAAAAAGAGCCGGGCAGTGGTGGCGCACGCCTTTAATCCCAGCACTTGGGAGGCAGAGGCAGGCGGATTTCTGAGTTCGAGGCCAGCCTGGTCTACAGAGTGAGTTCCAGGACAGCCAGGGCTACACAGAGAAACTCTGTCTTGAAAAACCAAAAAAAAAAAAAAAAAAAAAAAAAAAAAAAAGAAAGAAAGAAAGGAAAATATTTTCTGTGTTTCTGTGTTAAAAAATGAAAAACATGGGGCTGGAGCTTGGTAGTTAAGAACACTGACTGCTCTTCCAGAGGTCCTGAGTTCAATTCCCAGCAACCACATGGTGGCTCACAACCATCTGTAATGGGATCTGATGCCCTCTTCTGGTGTGTCTGAAGACAGCTACAGTGTACTCATACATAAAATAAATAAAAAAATAAATAAATCTAAAAAAAAAAAAACCAACAACAACAACAAAAAGGAAAACATCATGACAGAGGGCATTTGGCTTCTGTATAGTTTTGTTTAATTATCAGCATGAAACAATGATAATATTTTCGGTAATGGTCCTCTCTATGTCCTCTCTAAGAAACATCAGAATAGAGTAGACTCAGGGAAGGACAGACTGAGAGATGGAATGCTAAACTGCTAACAATACAACAAAACTTAGAGAAACATTTAAATCACATGTCTACCATTTATTTATGCCAATAAATTAGGAATGACAGAATAGAATACGTAAAGTAATTCAAAGCCCATATGCTTCAGTTTAAAAATCAGAACTACAGGGGCTGGAGAGATGGCTCAGTGGTTAAGAGCACTGGCTGGAATGCAGCAATGGCCAAGATTAAGGCTCAGAACCTGCACGGCAAGAAGAAGGAGGAGCTGTTGAAACAACTGGACGATCTGAGAGTGGAACTCTCCCAGCTTCACGTCTAAGCTCTCCAAGATACGAGCCGTACGCAAATCTATTGCCTGTGTCCTCACTGTCATTAACCAGACTCAAAAAGAAAACCTCAAGAAATTGTACAAGGGCAAGAAGTACAAGCCCCTGGACCTGCGACCCAAGAAGACTAGAGCCATGAGCTGCCAGGTCACCAAGCACGAAGAGAAGCTGAAGACCAAGAAGCAGCAGTGGAAGGCGCGGCCGTACCCACTGCGCAAGTATGCAGTCAAGGCCTGAGACGACAACGGCAATAAAGTAGAAGACTGACTGGGGAAAAAAAAAAAGCACTGCCTGTTCTTTCAGAGGACCAGGGCTCAATTCCGAGCACCCACATGGCAGTTCACGCCTATCTGTAAGTTCAAGACCTGACACCCTCACACAGGCATAATACATGTAGACAAAAATGCGTACACACAAAAAAACCCGAGCTATTTGCTATTCTCATGTGTTAATGCAGAAATGTCCCTACAATGTTACCTTTTAAAGTTTGTTTTCAGAGAAAAAGACCAGATATCAATGAAGACAAAGCAGCTAGCCTCAGATGGTCCAGCCTCACAGACTGCTTCAGATGGTCCAGCCTCATAGACTGCTTCAGATGGACCAGCCTCACAGACTGCCTCAGATGGTCCAGCCTCACAGACTGCCTCAGATGGTCCAGCCTCACAGACTGCCTCAGATGGACCAGCCTCACAGACTGCCTCAGATGGTCCAGCCTCACAGACTGCCTCAGATGGACCAGCCTCACAGACTGCCTCAGATGGTCCAGCCTCACAGACTGCCTCAGATGGACCAGCCTCACAGACTGCCTCAGATGGACCAGCCTCACAGACTGCCTCAGATGGTCCAGCCTCACAGACTGCCTCAGATGGACCAGCCTCACAGACTGCCTCAGATGGTCCAGCCTCACAGACTGCCTCAGATGGACCAGCCTCACAGACTGCCTCAGATGGACCAGCCTCACAGACTGCCTCAGATGGTCCAGCCTCACAGACTGCCTCAGATGGTCCAGCCTCACAGACTGCCTCAGATGGACCAGCCTCACAGACTGCCTCAGATGGTCCAGCCTCACAGACTGCCTCAGATGGACCAGCCTCACAGACTGCCTCAGATGGTCCAGCCTCACAGACTGCCTCAGATGGACCAGCCTCACAGACTGCCTCAGATGGACCAGCCTCACAGACTGCCTCAGATGGTCCAGCCTCACAGACTGCCTCAGATGGACCAGCCTCACAGACTGCCTCAGATGGTCCAGCCTCACAGACTGCCTCAGATGGACCAGCCTCACAGACTGCCTCAGATGGACCAGCCTCACAGACTGCCTCAGATGGTCCAGCCTCACAGACTGCCTCAGATGGTCCAGCCTCACAGACTGCCTCAGATGGACCAGCCTCACAGACTGCCTCAGATGGTCCAGCCTCACAGACTGCCTCAGATGGACCAGCCTCACAGACTGCCTCAGATGGTCCAGCCTCACAGACTGCCTCAGATGGACCAGCCTCACAGACTGCCTCAGATGGACCAGCCTCACAGACTGCCTCAGATGGTCCAGCCTCACAGACTGCCTCAGATGGTCCAGCCTCACAGACTGCCTCAGATGGACCAGCCTCACAGACTGCCTCAGATGGACCAGCCTCACAGACTGCCTCAGATGGTCCAGCCTCACAGACTGCCTCAGATGGACCAGCCTCACAGACTGCCTCAGATGGACCAGCCTCACAGACTGCCTCAGATGGTCCAGCCTCACAGACTGCCTCAGATGGACCAGCCTCACAGACTGCCTCAGATGGACCAGCCTCACAGACTGCCTCAGATGGACCAGCCTCACAGACTGCCTCAGATGGTCCAGCCTCACAGACTGCCTCAGATGGTCCAGCCTCACAGACTGCCTCAGATGGACCAGCCTCACAGACTGCCTCAGATGGACCAGCCTCACAGACTGCTTCAGATGGACCAGCCTCACAGACTGCTTCAGACAGGACTGCAGTTAGGCACTGCATTTTCCTAGCCTCGGATGACACCACAGAGCCTGGACAGCAAGTAAAACAGACAGTAAAACACTGTGGACTAGACACTGTGAATGTACATCTCACCTGACAGAACTTATAACTGTTATTGTATACAGTTTATTGATGTTAGAGATAAGGCTGTTTCTTGAACTAGAAGGGGAGATGTTGGGCTGACCTTCCTCGAGTTCTGTTACGGTGGCTCTGCACGTCAGTTGTTGACTCTGCACTGGCAGAGTCAGGCACGGCAGGATTTCGTGTTGTCATCACCAGGTCTTCTATTTTCCATTTTTTATTTTGTGTTTTCTATCTTGTAAATGTTTGTCCTTGCTCATCTGCCTAAAGGTAGTCTAAGAGATGTATCAGGTGTTGTCTCAATGCCAACTGCTTGTGATAAAGAGCTGATGGCCAATCGATGGGTCAAGAAGTCCGAGGGCAGAACTTCTAGGCAGAGTGACAGAGGATGCAAGCAGAAGGGAGAATCAAAAGTGGACACAATGGGTGGGCTGGGGGACTGGAGAGATGGCTCACTGGTTAAGAGCCCTGACTGTTCTTCCAGAGGTCCTGAGTTCAATTCCCAGCAACCACATGGTGGCTCACAACCATTTGTAATGAGATCTGATGCCCTCTGCTGGTGAGCATGAACAGCATATACAGACATACAGACACACAGACACACACAAACACAAGTGGACATGGGAGGGAACAGACATGGACTGGACCGGAACAGATGAGGGAGGTAAAGAACTAGCCCCATGGTGGGTCACAGGCTAGAATAGTCTGGTTAAGTTTAAACGGTAGCTGGGAGACTGCTCCAGCAAGAGGCCTAAGCTTTAAACTGTATTAGAAGTCTCCATGTCACTATTTAAATTCTGGCAGAATCTGCAAAACGTCCAGCCATAGAGCTAGGCATGGTGGTGCATCCCTTCAATCCCAGCTCTTGGGAGGCAGAGGCAGGCAGAACTCTGAGTTTGAGGCCAACCTGGTCTACAGAGGGGTTCTAGGAACACTAGGGCTACAGAGAAACCCTGTAAAACAAAACAAAAAAACCCAAAAACCAAACACTGAAAAAAAACCAAAATAAACCAAAAAAAAAAAAATAAAATAAAATAAAATAAACCAAACCTGAAAGAATTATAAAATTTGTAGTTTGTATAGTATATAGTATATGTAAATTTTATCTGAAAAAAAATTGACAGGGCTAGAGAAATGGCTCAGCAGTTAAAAACACTGTTGTGCCGGGCAGTAGTGGCGCATGACTTTAATCCCAACACTTGGGAGGCAGAGGCAGGTGGATTTCTGAGTTTGAGGCCAGCCTAGTCTACAGAGTGAGTTCCAGGACAACCAGGGCTACACAGAGAAACCCTGTCTCGAAAAACAAACGAAACAAAATGAAAACCACTGTTACATCTTGCAGAGGACCTGGGTTCAATTCCAAACACCCATGAAGTGGCTCACAACCGTCTGCAACTCCAGTTCTAGGTTTCTGACCTCTGTGGTCACCAGGCATGCAGTCAAAACACTCGATCATAAAATAAGCCAATCTAAACAATTAAATTAAATGTCCACAAACCTCAGCCAGGCACTCTGACGGAAGACGTGAGAACTGAGTACTACACAGGCAAGAGCCATGGTTTCCAGAGGCTCTTGGTCCTGGAATGATCAGCAGGAGGCAAAGCAACAGGAGGTAGGATGGGAAGAGAACACAGTGTGGGTGGGGCACTGAATGGAAAGGTCCAGTACCAAGGAGGGCACCTGGCTCGTCTGGGTGGTCAGCAAATAAGAGAGGCTAGAACATTCCAGTGCATCCTGAGGAAAGGCTAGACATAGAAGTGCATAAAGCATGCAAGAACCCAGAGACCCATTCTGGCTAGAGGCAGTGTGTTAGGATGCAGAAACAAACAAACAAACAAACAAACAAACAACTGAAGGGCTCCCAGCTCATCAGCCTGGATACTCCGCAAAAGGCCGTGACCTTAGTCAAGGGCCTAAGTGAGGGCAGACAGGCAGCGCTCTCCCTCCCTTTCTTGTGTTTTTGAGAAAGAATTTCTGTATGCAGCCCTGGCTGTCCTGGAACCCACTCTGTAGACCAGGTTGGTCTTGAATTCAGAGATCCACCCACTTCTGCCTCCCAAGTGCTGGGACAGAAGGTGTGTGACACCTCGTCCAGCTGCATTCTGTCTTTGGACTCCTCCTTCCCCCAGTGCCTGAGGCTGAGCAGAGCCGATTCAGTAAGGTCGGTCATTTCTCTCTGAGCCTCCCCAACAGCATGGGAAGGATCATGACTGAAGGTAGCATTGACCCAAGGGCACTCGGGCTCTAAGTCTGCACTTGGGCTTGCACTTTGGTTGGCCTACCTCTACACTTATTCTGACTGAGGTCTTGACAAGAGAGAGGCCTCCTCTTGGCTGGCTTCTGACTCATATATGAGAACTTTCAATGAGGGATGACTGGTATAATCAGGAAAAGGATTCCACTGAAGAGTTGTACAAGTATTAGGCACCAACCAGCAAAGAATGAGGAAGCTAAAGGAGTGTCAGCCCAGCAGTCCTGTGCAGGGGAGCCTTCTGCCTCACTGGTCTGAACTAACTTTTACCTGGCTATCTTCCTCCATCACTATGCAAACCTGTTAAAAGAGTTCACTCATGTCTGTAGTTCTCCCTCCAATGGACAGGGTCTACCATGCGCCAACAAAGAACCACTTTTGTTCTCACCGAGGTCTTGACAAGCATAAATTGGAAGGTTCTTTTTACTGTTTAAAGTCCTCTACAGCTTATAGGTCAAAGAGCAAGCTCCTCTGCCTGACACAGCCCCAGGCTGAAGAGAGTGACTCCAAGAAGGAACGGGAAATGGAATGGTTGAGGAATTCCGTGAGCATGTGACAGGAGTGAGGAATGACTGCATGCATGAACAATCTGTTAGTCAGTCGGTGGACACTAACGAGACGGGTGGATCTCTGAGCAGAATCACCTGTCCCTCTCCCGGAACACATGCAAGCTTCCCAAGGACAAACAACAGGTCTACCCAGAGCCCCACCATACTCTGGACATATGTCCGACTGTGTAAGACAAGTTTGCTGGCCAATTGAATGAGTTAAGGAGCAGGAGGGCAAGTGACTCCATACCCTGCCCAGGGAACTAGGGTTGGTTGGGCAGGGGGTGGGGGGTTGGCATGACAACTCACGGGTGCTGCAGCACATTGGAGCACAGGGCCGGGTCCACCTTCTGCCAGCAGCCCAGGTGGGCGGCAGCCTTGTGCAGCAGGTCACAGTAGCTGGCAGGAAGCAGCTGCTGCATGAGGATCACAGATGTACTGATGGACACCAGCAGGAAGAGCTCACAGGACCAACGCTTGTCATAATAATGCGTATTCTGGGGAGAGCAGGAAGCCGGTCAGGCTCAGGATTTCCACAGTGGCCTACTCCTGCTCCCTGATTCTACTTAGAAGTTAGGATTGTACTGTGAAGATTTCAACACCACCTGATACCAACAATTACACACTGCAAAAGGGCAGCTTGGACCCTGGACCCAATTTCCTATGGTAGAAACTGGTCTACTGTCCCCTATTCCAGGCCAGAGTGTATGTGAGCATCCAAAGAAAGTGGGTCACTCTTGCCTTGGCTGCACATTAACCATGAACCATTCGACTTTTGGCAAGTCATTTAACTTGGGCGCACGCCTTTAATCCCAGCACTTGGGAGGCAGAGGCAGGCAGATTTCTGAGTTCAAGGCCAGCCTGGTCTACAGAGTGAGTTCCAGGGCAGCCAGGGCTACACCGAGAAACCCTGTCTCGAAAAACCAAAAAAAAAAAAAAAAAAAAAAAAAAAAAAAAGTCATTTAACTTGTCTGTTCTTTGCTTTCCTCATAAGTTAGATGAGGGTAAGAGGAACCACAGACAACCTAGGCATAGAGAGACTTGAATACATATCAAAGTTCTCAGCACAGAGAGTCCTCACAACACCCAATTTTTAAAAAAAATTATTTTGTGTGGGGCTAGAGATGTGGCTCAAGGGTTAAGAGGCTTGAAGGTTAAGGTTTGAAGGCTGTTGCTCTTCAAGAGGACCTGGGTTCAACTCTCAGCGCTGATGTGGTGACTTAGACCCATCTATAACTTTAGTTCTGAGGAATGTAATACTCTTTTCTGGCCTCTGAGGGCACCAGGCACAGAAATGGTGCACAGACCAATAGATGTAGGCAAAAACACCCATACACATTAAAGAATATTTTATGTGATATGAATGTTTTGCCTACATGTATGTCTGTGTACCATATGCATGCAGTGCTGGCAGAGACCAAAAGGCACTAAGTCCCTTGGAACTAGAGTTAAAGACAGTTATGAGCTGCCATGTGGGTTCTGGGAACTGGGCCTCCGAAAAAGCAGCCAGTGCTCTTAACTACTGAGCCATCTCTCCAACCTCCAACCTCCATTCTTTAAAGTTTATCCTGGGGCCAGAGAGACAATTCAGGAGGTAAAAGGCATCTGCTTCTAGACTTGACAACATGACTTCAATCTTCAGGACCCAGACTGTGGAAGGGACAAAGCATCTCCTACAAGATAAGGCTTCCACTGACTTCCACACATAAATCACAGCATGTACATGCCTACATAAACACACATGCACACAGGCAGACAGACAGACAGGCAGCGTGCATCCTGAAGCAAGATTTCAAGTCTATTGCAGCTAAAGAAAGTTAAAGGAGAGAATACATTTTCGAGGTCTCTCAGATCCAGTGATTCCTGTTTTTTTTTCTTTCAAG
Source organism: Arvicanthis niloticus (assembly GCF_011762505.2). Classification (NCBI taxonomy): domain Eukaryota; kingdom Metazoa; phylum Chordata; class Mammalia; order Rodentia; family Muridae; genus Arvicanthis; species Arvicanthis niloticus. The sequence goes on along the minus strand of NC_047662.1, from coordinate 24,862,923 downwards.
ATTTCTTTCTTTTATGCCTGCATGTGTGTTTGTGTGTGTGCATGTATGTGTGTGTGTACCACATACAACAGTATCTGCAGAGGTCAGAGGAGGATGAACCTCTGGAACTAAAGTTACACATCATGTGGGTGCTGGGAACCTGTCCACTGCAGGAACAGCCAATGTTCTTAACTGCTGAACCATCTCTCCTGCCTCAGCTACTGGTTTCTTTATTCAGTGGCAAAATAGGACACTCCTGGACCTGTGCCAAAGTAGCCACTGACATATGAAGTCGCTTCCATTCATCAGGAGTCTTGGATAGGTCACTCCCTTTCAGGGAACCTTGTCTTCTGCATTGCAGATCTGCAGGAGAACTCCTATCACAGCTGGCAGCCATGAGGCTGCAGAGATGACTCAGATGGTCAAATGCTCGATGCCCAAGCCTGAGGCCCTGGGCTCTAGTGCTCAGCACATGTGTGACAAAGCTGGGTGTGCGGGCGTGGTGTCTGTGTGTCCAGCACTGGGGAAGCAGACAGAAAGATCTCTGGGTCTAGCCCAATCAGCAAGCTCCAGACTCAGTGACAGAAATAAGATGGAGAGCAACTGAGGAACACACTCAATAGCAATCTCTGGCTTCCACCTATATGTGTACCCACACCCACACCCACACCCACACCCACACCCACACCCTCACAGGCACACACACACAGACATACACACAGAGACATACCCAGAAAACAAAGAAATAACAATAATGAACAACAAAAACCCCAGGAAAGTTACTTATACAAGCAGGAGGGCTGGTGGGCAGGGGGAGCAGCAAGCCACTTGGCTTGTGTTGAGCTATGTACCTTCACAAACCAAACAGGTACAAAGGCCACATAATAGGCACTCAGCATGGAACTGACAAGGACTTCCTTCATTCGCCAATTGAAGTCCATTTTGAGGAACTCAACTTCATTGCGAATGAGGCTGGGTGACAAGCAGCAGGCGTGGGTGGGCATGGCTTCCGGGCCATATAACTGTCGGGTATGTTGCTTCCAAGTCTCCCGCAGTGTCAGAAAGTAGTCCCGACTCCTTGCCAGGCCACTGACTGCCTCTCGGGGTCCCATGGAAGCCACGTGGGTGAAGAGATTTGTCTTGCGAAGGTCATAGTTCAGCTGCAGGAACGGAATGTACATCCCAAACCTGCCATGGAAGACAGAGGTGAGAGGCCAGGCCTATCCTCAGTTCAGAATCCTGACCCTCAATCCAGGAGTAGGGAACAACTCTGACTTCCCAGCTGGGCTTCAACCCTCCCATCCCACCCTCCTGTCCCTCCACCTCTCCATCCAAGTCAATGGTTCAAAACATGTCTTAGTAACAAGTGCACGCTGGAACTAAGGAGACAGTAGGAAGCAGAAGGTAAGGTCTTCCCTGTATGATAATAACTAACAATCACCATGGCAACCCACAGACATTGGGCACAGTCTATGATCCAGGTTATGTCTTCTACATGCAACCTCTTCTTTCTTAGAGGCATAGCAGGCATTAGGTGCTATGACTTTACCCTTTTCTCAAGGAAGCTGTAGGTCAGAGCAGTGTAGCTAGTTCTCAAGGGTTATACAACTAGTTACAGAAGAAACAGAGCCTAGGTTTAGACTTAGAGCTGTTTGGGACCAAATAAATTAAGAAAAACAGAAAAAAAAAACCAAAAAAAAACAAAAAAAAAAAAACAAAAATAAAACACAAAACACCTCCAATCAATTAAAAGCAGAAGATGGGGAGCAGGCACAGTGGTGCACACCTCTAAATCCAGGAAATGGGAGGCAGGGGGCAGGCGGATCTCTGACTTCCAGGCCAGCCTGGTCTACATAATGAGTTCCAGGACAGCCAGGACTACATAGAGAGACCCTGTCTCAACAAACAAAACAAACAAACAAACAAAAACAGCATAAGGTGGACATGGTAGCATGTGCCAGTAATTTCAAAACCTGGGAAGCTAAGGAAGATCGTGGGTTCTAGGCTGCCCTGAGCGATATATTGAGATCTTGTCTCAAACAAACTATAACACAATGCCACAAAACAGGTCTAGGTTGTATAACTGGGTGCATATGTAAGACAATGTTTTTCACTTTGCAGGGGAGTGCACGTAACAACAAATACTTCTTCTGTGTCTATTTTGTGCCAGGCACTGAAATAGATCCCCACATGTCCCCTATGCAGCACCCAAGTGGGGTCAGGAAGACTTAGTCAAGGGGTTTTAGAACGTATGGCTGGGACTCTGAGGACAAACTAACTGGGCCCCATAGCCTGAAGGAATATAACAATCTGCATATGTAAGTAACATGGGCTAAAATTATTTTGGAGACAGGGTCTTACTATGTAACCCAGGGTTGTCCTCATCCTTAACTTGCTGTGTGGACCAGGCCAATTCTCAAACGCAAGAACTTCCTGACTATGCTCCCAAGTGCTCAGATTACAGGCATGTGCTACTGGGCAAAAAAGTAATGCTATATTTTTGACGTTGTGTACTCAATACATAAGCCTATAATGATCGTTGGCAGTATCTGCATTGAACATGTATAGTCTTCCCGTTGGCACGTGTTTCTAAACACCAGTTAGCAGCTTTATTTGTGGTAGCAACTTTTCACATAGCATTTACACTGTATTAGGTATCAAAGGTATTCTACGTAGTGTGGTATGCAGGAAAACGTGCCTTAACTGTTTATCATTGCCACATCGTCATACACGTAGGATCTTAGATTCTGGCACCTGTACAATGTCCTGGACATAATCCTTCAGAGATGACAGACAAGTAGGCAATATATCAAAAGAGTGGGTAAAAGCCAGAGACATGGCTGAGTGAGTAAAGGCACTCGCCACCAAGCCTGACAACCTGACTTTGATCCCTAGAACTCAGACATAATTTAAAATCGAAAAAAAAAAAGAGAGAGAGAGAGAGAGAGAGAAAGAGAGAAAAGAAATCTAAATCACCAAAAAGAAAAACTATAAAAACAAGCTCAGATGACCTTGACCAATTTGGAAAGCAGACAGAGACGTGATGATCCGTGAAGAAGCCAGAGTCTACAGCAGAGCTTTCCAGCAGAAACGTAAGGGTCACGCAGGCCATTTACATTTTACAAGTAGCCACACTGAGAGAAAACTGTTTTAATATTTCATTTTACCATTGCGATGCACAGAAAACACAGCTGTTTCGGCACCTCAGGGTTTAAGTTTACTAAGCAGATGTCTGTCTTTGCCTGAAGGCAGTCTTCAGAATCTGCTCTGCACGGCATGCTTCAGAGGAGCCGGCCTCAAGGCTCTGTAATCAGGGATGTTGGTGGCTACTCGACCATACAGTATATGATTATATTATGGGATGGTGCCTTGCAGCCAGCAACTTATCTTCCCAGAGTGACCACATAAATAATCTGGTTTGAAATGGAAGCACGCAGTAAGGCTGAAGCAGATTAAAGAAAAATGCTACAAACTATAGACGTGATCAGATCTTTGGTCCCCACTCACTTCTTCCAGTCCAGTGCTCCAGAGTCCCAGGTGCAACTGAATAAAGCATGAGAACTGAAGCCTCTGCCCCCTCCCCCCATGATAGACCATCACTGTTTTGGACTATGGAAGCACACAGCCCGACAAGGAGCACCCACCTCACTGCTCCCTACTTACTGGTCACTGCCAGGCAGCGGTGGTGCACATCTTTAATCCCAGCACTCAGGAGGAAGAGGCAGGAGGATCTCTGAGTTCAAAGCCATCCCCAAAACAGCCAGGGCTATGCAGAGAAATTCTGTGGAAGGTTGGGAGGGGGATATTTTTTATATATGTAAATCTTTATGTGTCTGAGAATTTTACCTGCATAAACGTATGTGTAAAAAAGGCCCTGATGGTAGGAAGAGGGTGTCAGAGCCCCTGGAGGTAGGAAGAGGGAGTCAGGCCCTGACTGTAGGAACAGGGCGTCAGAGCCCTTGGAATTGGAGTTAAGACAATTTTGAGCTGCCATGTGGGTGTATCCTCTGCAGAGAGCAATAAGTGTCCTTAACTACTGAGCCACCAACCCAGACCTCAAGAGAGAAGTTTTCTATATACTAGCCTGGACTTGAATCTGGTATGAAGCCAAGGCTAAGCTAGAGGCTGACCCTCCTGCCTCCGCCTCAGGAGGCACCTCAGTGCTGAAGTACAGGTTTTTGCCATTATGCCCAGTACATGTGGTACTGGGGACCACAACCCAGAGCCTCTGGCATACTGAGCAAACAATCTACTTTATCTCTTCTAGATTTTAATTATGTGACTGACACACCTCTTATAAAAACATTTAACTCTATAAAAGCCTGGTTTGTTGTTTTTCTTAGTCTTGTGGTACTGGCAATAAAACCTGCAAGCTTGAGCGTTTCATACAAGCGCTCTACAACTGAGAGGTGTCCCCATCCCTCGACAGAAGCTGTATTGATTTGGTTTGGTTTGGGTTTTTCTGGACAGGATTATATGTAGCCCAAGCTGGCTCCAACTCACTGTGCAGCTGAGGGTGCCCCTGAACTTTTGCTGCTCTCCTACCTCCTAGGTGCTAGGATTACTAGTGTGTGCCCCCATGGCCATCACTACACTTTTAAAAAATATATTCACATTATACTACATGTTAATATAACATAATGGGATTTTCTTTCTTTTTTCTTTAAGATTTATTTATTAATTTTATGTATGTGAATACCCTGTTGCTGTCTTCAGACACACCAGAAGAGGGCATCAGATACCATTACAGATGGTTGAGCCACCATGTGGTTGCTAGGAATTGAACTCAGAACCTCTGAAAGAGCAGTCAGTGCTCTTTACCTCTGAGCCATCTCTCCAGCCCCCTTACCCCCTGAGATTTTCTATAAATAACCATAGAGTTTAGATATTTTTCATGGCAATAGATAGGAGAACAGCCTCGTACTGTGCTAGATATAATTTCTGTTGTTGCTGATTTGGCTTTTTTTTTTTTTTTTTTTTTTTGTGACAGAATTTCTCTGTGTAGCCTGGAACTTGCTCTGTAGACCAGGCTGGCCTCAAACTCAAGAGGTCTACCTGCCTCTGTCTCCCTAATGCTGGGATTAAACGTGTGTACCACAACCACTACCCAGCTGGTAATTTTTGTTTTGTTTTATTGAGACAGGGTTTCTCTGTATAACAGCCCTGGCTGTCCTGGAACTCACTCTGTAGACCAGGCTGGCCTCAAACTCAGAAATCCACCTGCCTCTGCCTCCCAAGTGCTAGGATCAAAGGCGTGCACCACCACTGCCCGGCTCACGCTGGTAATTTTTAAACTCAGAAAAATTCTACTTATAAAGCAGGTATGAGAATCGCCAAACCAGCGTGTTCTTAGTCTTCTTGCAGGGTAGGAAAGCAGAGGGCCCAGCTTTGAAGCTCTCTAAGAGCCCGAACTGGTCCATCCTGAGCATGTTTGGGAACCAGAAAGGATGAGGCTGGGAGTAACTGTTAAGGCCCAGGCAGCCAGGCGAGGAGGCTGCTTGATTCTGGACCAGAAAGGGGAAAGGGACCGAGGAGGAAGGGGAGGAGGGGAGGGACACAGAGAGAACAACAACAAAAACAGAAAGCAAAGAAAAAGAGACCAAGTAAGCCCATGCATTCTCACTTTCAAATGTCCCCTTGGGTATTCATTCGGATCGGAACCCCATTCCTACCTTCCATCAGAAGAGATGGAGTAGCTTATACCATTTCAATTTCTTCTATAAAAAAAAACCCACATCATCTTGATCATCAGATGTCCTGAGAGGTTATTGTTGCTGCCTGTCTGCCTGTAAGTCTTCCAGACACGAAAGCCTGATAACCCAGCCATAAAAAGAGTAGAATCAAGTGTGAGGTGCTAGGGGTGAGGTGAGGTACTCACGGGTAGCAGAGGAACAGGAGGTTCAGAAAGGAGTAGGTCCTCAGGAGGTGGATGATGGCCCGGCACAGACTCCAGCCTGTGGCCGTGAGCACCGTGAAGCGGGTGAGGAACAGCAGGATGGAGCGGAAGAGGGAGACCTTCCCCCTCTGAGAAGCCTGGGGTGGGGTGGGATGACAGGAGGGGGCCTTGGATGGAAGCCACAGGAGCTATGCCCAATCCCACCAAACGTGGCCTCTAACCCCACCCAGGGAAAGGAGCACAACAGCCTGGGAAGAATCTGGTAAAGTCGCCTTTCTGATGCCTACTGGATTGGGAGAGACCATGGGATACCAGAAATGTTTGTCAAATAAGTCCACAAGGAGCTCAAAGGAAATGTCTTAGGGCTGAGGGCTAGGTGTGTCTCCTTGGCATCCCAGGGGAAAGGGGAATCCCAAAGCCCCTGGCCAGCCTCTAGACCCAATCACCTCCTTCACGATGGACCCAATGAAGCGGCGGCCCAGAACAATGGTGGTCACCATCAGCAGGTTGAAGTCGATCAGGTGGAAGTTCTGTCAGGGGGCAGAGGCCTGGGGGTCACACGGGCCCCTTCTTTATACATAGGCTTTTCTTGTACCCACTATCTCCCCCTGCCCAGTCCTTTCCATAGAGACTGTCCCCATTCTCTGACCTTCATTGGCCTCCAGCTGACTCAGGCCAGGAAATTACCTAGAGGAGTAGAACAGGACCCAGAGAAAGCAAGTGGGACAGTCCCTGGGGATAAGAGAGTGGTGTGTGAGCACTATTGCTCCGACACCATGTCCCTGTCCCTGAACCTCTTCCTCTGTCCACTCCTGAAACATTCGTACATTTCCGTGACTCATGTCTCAGACAAGACTTAGGATCGATCCTGTCAGAATCAACGCTGCTGCCTCTACAATGCCCAGTGGAGTCCTGAGCACGCTACAAATAGTTAAGAGCCGTCAGTTTCCTGTTTCCTCTACATCCATTATGCCCAATATGGAGCCAGGTACAGTGGAGTACAGGGGTGCTTGATAAGCTATGACACACATGCGCTCACACACACACACACACACACACACACACGTGCACACACACGCATGTGTGCACATGTACACATACATACACGTACACACACATGCACACACACACATACACACACGTGCACACACATGTAAACACATGTACACACACACGTACACATGTACACACATACGTGCACGTGCACAGCAGATGCTGTTTGAGCACCTACCAGGGAGGTGTGGGAAGGTGGGTGTGAGGGTGGATACCACCAGACTGTCTTATAGATGTTGATGTAGTGCACAAACAGGGCTATGAGCTGACAGAAGAAGAGCTGGAGCTCAAACAGAATGCTGGCCTGGACCGGCAGCTCGGGGATCTTGCAGTGCTGTAGAGGCACGACAGTCTGGGCGGCCAGCGGAGGGCTGGAGAGTCCCGTCCCAGAAGTGGTCCTGGAAGTGGAAAGTAACATCAGGAGCTAACCTGGGAGCCTGACCAGGAAAAGCTTCTGGAGCACACGACAGTGTATTACAGCAGAAAAGGATGTAATCAAAAGCTCAAAAGGATGAAGTCTTCCTCATCTTGCCTGACTGGCAAAGGGAGCAAAAGAGAAGGAGAGCCTTTCCCCTCCTGACACTGTTCAGGTCTTCCCATACTTCCTAGGAGGGAATTATGAGGCTTGCTTTACAAATACAGAAAAGGAGGGCCAGAGGCAGATGGCAGCTTGTGTAAGCATCAATAGATCAGTAGAACCCCAACTGGAACAAGGGTGTTGTTGCTTCTACAGAATCTCACGGCATCTCTCCAGGTGACCAACCTCAGAGCTCACTCTGGTCCCCTCCAGCCCCACCAGGCATGTAACATAGTACGTCCTTACATCCAGTAAGGGGCAGCTTGATCCACACTACCACAGGGTGGGGTAAGACACAGAGGTGGCTTACCTGCTTCGAGAACGGACGCTGCTCACTGATGCACTAGAAGAGTGGCCTCCACCAGAGGCTCCTGATGATCCTGGCTCACAGAGCGGGTTTCGATAGTAAGATGTCCTGTTGGGACCTCTTCGTCCTCCTGTAGGCCACATATCAAGGATGACAGCAGTGCTATCTTGGTTAACTGGTATTTCGTTTTTATTCTTCCTTCTTTCTTCTGTTTTTTGAGTCAGGGTCTCTATGTAAGCCTGGCTGTCCTGGAACTTGCTATGTTGACAAGGCTAGCCTTGGTCTCATGCATTTCATTTTCTCATTCAAACCTCCCAGGAGCCTACAAAGCAGCTCATGCCTGCTTCCTCGTCACCTGTTATTCTCTGCCTGTGTCCCACCCTACTCAGTGCTCCAGGTATCCATGGCCCCTCTCTCTCCAGTAAGCACACTTGTCACCTCTGGCTGTGCTGTGCATGGTGCATGTAGAGTTGGGCTCAGGTCAGCAGGTCTGCACAGTTCTCTCTACCTTGTCCTTGTTCCCGTCATTTCCAAACAGGACCTCCTATTGGCCTGGGACTTGCCAATCAGGTTAGGCTGGCTGGCCAGTCAGCCACAGCAATCCCCAGGTCTGTCTCCACAGTGCTGGGATTACAAACTCAGGCTATCACGCCCACCATTTTTACATAGGTTCTGGGGATCAAACTCAGGTTCTCACGCTTGTGTGGCAAGCACATTCAGAACTAAAGTATCTTCCCAATGCCTTTTTTTTTTTTTTTTAAAATTTATTTTATGTATAAGAGTACACTGTCCTGTCTTCACACATACCACAAAAGGATATCGGATCCCACTACAAAGGGTTGTGAGCCACTATGTGGTTGCTGGGAATAGAACTCAGGACCTCTGGAAGAGCACTCAGTGCTCTTAACCATAGAGGCATCTCTCTAGCCTCCCAACCATTCTTTTTTATATTTTGCTTTTTTGAGACAGGGTTTCTCTGTGTAGCACTGGCTGTCCTGGATTTCACTCTGTAGACCAGGCTGGCCTTGAACTCAGAGATCTGCCTGCCTCCTCCTGCCAAGTGCTGAGACTAAAGGTGTGAGCCACCACTGCCCAGCCAATGTCTTTTTCCTTTGTGCTCTTTGTTTACCAAGGCAGGGACTCTTTCTGAATTCAAAGCTCACCATTTCACTGATTTGATCTCAGCTCCATCTTGGCCTCCCAGGTACTGGGACTGATTACAGGTGGTTTGCCACACCTGCTCAGACAGCTTCTAGACAGGCGGGGAACCCAACTCCAGCCCTCATGATTGCAGAGCAAGCACCTCAGCCACTGGGCCTTTTCCCAGCCCCGCCCCCTACTGCCATTTGGAAGGAGTTGCCCCTATCCTTGTTCTATTTTTTTTCCCACAATTCACTCTCTGAAATTATCTTTTTAAGAAACTATTTTAAAAATTTATGCCGGGCAGTGGTGGCGCAAGCCTTTGATCCCAGCACTTGGGAGGCAGAGGCCGGCGGATTTCTGAGTTTGAGGCCAGCCTGGTCTACAGAGTGAGTTCCAGGACAGCCAAAACTATACAGAGAAACCCTGTCTCAAAAAACCAAAAAGAAAAAAAAAATATTTTGTGTATGAACGTTTTGCCTATGTGCATGTATGCGCACTACATGTGTGCTCCATGCATGCAGAAGCCAGAAGAGGGCTTCAGGTCCCCGGAGCTGGAGCTAGGGATGGCTGTGAGTCACAGTGTGGCTGCTAGGCTTTGAAGCTAGGCCCTCTGAAAAAGTAAAAACACTCAACTGCTGAGTGATCTCTCCGGTACCTCTGAAATTACCTTATATGCTAACATGTTTGCTGGCTCACCCACTAAAATGGAAGGTCAGTGGATTCACTTTTTTAAGCGACTCACTATGTAGCACAAGGTAGCCTCAAACTGATAATCCACCTGCCTCAGTCTCCTAAATGCTAGGATGACAGGCATGTGCTACCAGACTGTTATTTTTACTGCTGTTCCCTTACTCCAGTTCACTGGACCAGTTTGGTAAGATTTTCAGACCCTTAGTCCTGAGCTGCTCAGCTCTGGTTTTTGCTGGATTTCATCTGGATTGGAGTCTCCAGAAGCTTACAATATGGCCAAGTTTGAGACAACTTTTTCCTCCAGGGCTCTAAGATGTAACTCAATGACCCACGGCCTGAGCTTAACATCAGGATGACCTTAGAAAGAGCCCCGTGGTCCTGAATCCAAAACTTAAGATTTTACAAAGCTGTATCCCTAAGCTTAGTGGTCTAGCCTAAGATCCCAGGCAGCGTCCCTGCATATAGCTCCCAAACCCTTACTCGAAGTACTCGGCTTCCTCATGGCAACATAGTAGCCTCCCTTCATACACACTGTACCCAAGCTTTCCTATCTCTGAAGGTTTCCTGACAGCTCTTCAAAATATGCATGTCCACAGAGCTGCCGTGACCGGAAGCTTTGCTCACTCACTGTTATATTTGGTTTGGAAACTCCCCCCCCCCCACACCCACATACACACCCTCAGCCCAGTAACTCTGCCCACACCCACTATCTTTTAGAAGCTCTGCACCCACATAAAGCCCCTAGCCCAGAAACCCCCGCCCACACACAACTGTCAACCCAAAGACCCCGCCCACAAGCCAGGCAAAGCTGTCTAGGACTAGAAGCTTGAATCAGAAAGGACTCCCTTGGTGGGCTACGTCTCCCTCCGGCCCCATCGCCCTCAGTGTAAACCCCCATAGTCCATAAGATTCTCTCCCACACCGGCGATCACAAGCCTAAAGCCTCACCCTCAGCTCTCAGCCCCTCCCATCAGGGTGCCCGGCCCCCATTTCCAGCCCAGAGAACTGTGTGCCCCAAAGAAAGCCGGAGCCCCTCGGGGCCCTCTCCCTTTTGGAGGCTCCGCCTACCACGCAGTGACCCGCCCCCTCAGGACCGGAGGGGCGGGGTCCCGCCTGCGCCGCGTCCCTTCCCCTCCCCCTCCCCGCGACTCCGGTCCGCGTGGGTCAGCAGTTAGCAGCCAGGCCCCCCCCATCCGGCGACCCCGGACGAGCCCAGCCAGCTCTGCTCACCCATCTCCTTCCCCCGGCGCTCTCCGCTCCCCGCCGCAGCTCCTGCGGGCAATATGTCGGAGGCGACGGCGGCCGAGAGAGGACTAACCGCCGCAGCCCCGGCCCGGTATCAGCTGCACGTTCCCTCCGGCTGCTCAATTTGCATGCTAGGCGGGCTAGGAGTCGGGAGCGCGCTTCTTAAAGGGGCCGTTCGGACAAAAGCTGTGCTAGCGCTCTTTGTCTTGCCTTTCCCCACGCCTTTCCTGCAGCTGCTGCTTGAGATTCTGGAGGAGGCGAACCCACCTCCTTCCTGTGTTTTTTCACCCTGTTCTGGCAAGAGGAGGACACCAGAGTGGCCTTCTGCCGCTAGTGATATCCTGTTCTTGTGCAACACAGTCACCTCATATTCAGAGAGCCGCAAACTGGGCTTTCAGTGCTCCGGTTTTATTATTGTACTTTGGCCCACCCCAGTCAAAATCTTCCCTTTCCCTCCAACACTCTATATCCAATGTTTGACCTATCTTGATGACCCTAAGCTCTATGCATTTCACATGTTTATTTCACTGTTCATTTCACTGCCACCACCTTAGCTTAGAGACTGCGCCTGACATTTTCAAATTCTGAAATATTCTTGGGTATTAATAATAATCACCTATTAGGGTTTTTTCTTAACGTTTTAGAATTTGGTGTGAGTGGGAGGGATGCGCATAGCACTGGACTTGGGAGGACCAACTGTAGGAGTACAGTTTCTTCTACCATGTAGGTTGTCTGGCTTGTTACAAGAACCTTTACTTGCTGAGCCATCTCGGCAGCCCTTCAATTTTGGTTTTTGAAACAGAGCCTCTGGTAGCCCTGGCAGTCGTTGAATTTACTATGGATTAGAGGATGGCCTTGAGTTTCTGATCCTGCTTCAGAGTGTCGGAATTATTACTCCGACTATAGACAGATTTATGCAGAGTTGGAAATCAAACCTAGTGCAAGCATAAATTATCTTTGTAGGCATGGAAGATTAAATGAGAAAATCCATGTAGTAGTACCTGTTTTAATCAGTGTTAACCATCATTATGTTTGGCAAACACTTAACAGAGGAAGCAAGTAGCTACTGTTACTGTTAAGTGTAATTTCTCCCCTTGCAAGACTGATAAGCAATCTATGAGGGTGAGGGTAGGGGATTAAAATTAGGGCCTCACACATACTGGGCAAGTGTTCTATTACTCAGCTATATTCCCAGCCTCATAAGCAATTCTTTATATTATTGTTTTGTTAGACAAGGTTTCTCTTGAAGCCCTGGCTGTCCTGGAACTTACTTTGTAGACCAGACTGGCCTGGAATTGAGACCCACCTACCTCTGCCTCCCAATCCCTCCCTCTGCTCTGGGATTAAAGGAGAGCACCATGGCCATGACAACCCGCTCCTCATAAGAAATTTTAATCATCTTGTGACTTCATTGGTTGTCATAATGCTTGGCACATATTAATCAAACAAATTAGAAGATATTAATAGATTTGTACAGAGCTTAAATTACAAGGGCAGACAGACATAAAAATTAGTAAATTCCGTAGTATATTAGAATTGATGAAAGGAAAAACAAGAAAGGGTATCCAGATGCACCTTTAAATAGGATGGGGAAGGAAAGCAGGCTTCATTGAAATGAGTTAGAGGAAGTATCAGAGGAGAGGGGAAAGATTCTAGACAGAGGAACAGTGCAAGGGCACTCAGCCTATGTTTAAGGAGTAACAAAAAGGGGGATGGAAATGGACAAGAGTGCGTATTGTTTTGTGTGCAGAAGACCCATAACTCCAGCTTCTCAGTGTGCGTTTGTTAATGTGATACAAACCAGGCTCACCTATAATGCAGGAATGACAATTGCTTCCATCACATTGGGCTGTAGGCAAGCATGTAGGCATTTTCTTGCTTAATGATTGATGCGGGAGTGCTCAGTTCACTGTGGGTCATAGCACCTCTGAGCAGGTGGTCCTGGGATGTGTGAGAAAGCAAGCTGAGGAAGCCGCGGGGAACAAAGGAGTTGTTACTTCCCATGGCCTCTGCTTCAGTTTCTGACTCCAGGTTCCTGCTAACTTCTCTTCATGATGGACTGTAACTATAAGATGAATGAAATCTCTTTACCATGCTCCTTTTGGTCCTGGTGTTTATCACAGCAATAGAAACCTAACTAGACACAGGAAATCTTGTCTCTGGTCTCAGAGGGCACCAGCACTTCTGTGCATTTACTCACATCGCACGCACAGTAATGCGCTCACAAAATTAAAGGAGAGGGGCCAGAGAGATGGCTCGCTGGTTAGCACAACTTAACTGAGTCTAGAGGACCCAAACTCAATTCCCAGCACCCATATAGCAGCTCACAACTGTCTATACATCCAGTTTAGGGGATCTGTTGCTCTCCTCTGGTCTCTATGAACACCATACATACACCAAAACCAGGACATTCCTGGGAATGTGTGTGTGAGACACCTAGCCATATTTTTAGTTACTGCTGTATCCTGGGGACACAGAGATAAGAATTTGCTACATCTTAATGAAGAAACAGAATATAGTATTGAACTATACCAAGTTTAGAGGTAGGCACTGTATGAAAACAACTTCCTAGGAGGGGTCAGACCTGACTTCCGAGAGATGAAGTTTGCTATAGTTTAGGGGTTTTCTTCAGTGGTCTAGTGTCTGTTGTAAGGCCCTGAGATAAATCTCAGGCGTCATCTTTTGCTTATAAAGTGTGCTTGTACCATATGGGGATGAAAACATCTCTTGAATTTGGTAATTGTCTGTGGAGTTGGTAGGGAATGTCTATGAATCTGCAATGTAGAAAATGCAAACCTTGTACATAGTGAATTCCCAAGAAATCGTGAATTGACTTGGCTACCTACAACTCAGTGTAAGACAGCAAGGGGACCTAGGGGCCCAACCCACATTGTACAACTGCTTGCTGTACAGCACTTCCAATAAGAAAGCCAATTCTCCCTTAGGAAATTTCTTTTCCTCACTCAGTCCATTTGTGGTCGAGTCTCCTTGCAGTTCCAGTGGGCAAATGATTGGCAAGTCAAAGCATTCCAACAGTCCTGCAACTCCAGACAAGTGGCTGGCTTGAGTTGAGGGGGATTCGTGGTCCAGGTCAGGTAAAGTGAGATACTTTCATAGTACATATGCTACAACTATCCAGAAATCTTGAGAGCTTGCGATGGCTGACAAAAGCAAAGGCTTTGAAGAAATGTTACCTGTAACCACACTAGCTGCCAAATGATTTATTTGGTCTCCCAAAGACACTTCAGATCTGATTCTTAATACAAGAACATTCAAGGGTGTTCATGTTCTAATCTCTTGGATCACTTTCATTTGTGTGGTAAGGCCTTCCATATATCAGCCCGCATACCTATGTTTTACAGAGATAACAAAGCAGGTCATTGGGAAACTTTGAGACTGGGTTTCACTCTAGTCCTGGCTGGCTTCCAACCTCAAAAATCCACTCCACCTCTGCTAGGATTAAATGCTTCTGCCACAATGTCCAGCCCGAACATCCAGTTAAAATAAGCAAAGGCCTCATATTGTTTTGATAGGCCTGCAGTCTGAAGGGAAGGTAGAAAGAACAAAGGCTCAAGTTAGGCTTTATTCCAGAGGAGGCTAGTAAGCTTGAACATAATTGAGATTAGATCAGGTTGGCCTATACTATCTTAATTATGTCAAGAAGTGGGAGGTCTAAGTTTGGGTCCTGGACTGAGGAGAAATGGAATGTAAGCACATGTCCTCTCTGCTCTTGACTGTGGATGTGATTAGTGGCTTCAAGTTACTGCTGTCTTGATTTTCCTATGGTCTGCAATCAGAACTGTGAGATAAATTCTCTCCCCAACCTGCTTTTGTTGGGGGCATTTTATTATATTAATGGAAAATAAAACCAAAACAATAATTGAACCTAAAAAAACCCAGATTGATAAGATCATTTGAGGATCCTAAATGCTGCAAGGAAATTTGATTTCAGGTCTTCAAGCCTGTCTGATATGAAAATTAGGATTGCTATTCATTGTTGTGAGGACCAACAGAGAGTAGACAGCAGAGACATAGTATGTAAGAATTCAGATGGTTGTTATTAGGAGTTGGGAGAGTTCTCTCAGAGTGGTATGCCAGTCTGATCTTACTTCCCTACCATCAACACTCGCCAGGGGGAGCCACATACAAAGAAACTGGAGTTTCCAAAGCAACAGGGAAGCAAAGCCAGCAAGAGCTTGAAGCTAAGTTGCTTCCTTCTCAGACACATACTAAAGAGAGGTTGGGGAGTGCTGCATAAGACAAGGTGAGCCGACCAGGCAGGTATATGGTCTAAACTCTATGTGTATATACGTGTTTTGTACCTTAGGCCCCTACACCCATGAACTCCGATTCTAAATTACTAGGCCCAACTGGAATTCCCTGTGCTATCCAGATAGTCTAGCTAGACCTGGGACAGCCACAGTGGTGCAAACCTTTGATTCCAGCATTTGAAAGGTAGAAGCAGGCAGATTTCTGTATATGAGATCCAGGCTAGGCCAGGCCACAAAGGGAGATACTATCTTAAAATAATAAAAATTATTAGTAAGAGCTGGAGCCTTAGCCAGGATTCAAGGCCAGCCTGAACTAAAGCAGGCCACTATTGCAATGTAAATCACCACAAGCGCACACACACTCGTTGAAGTTACTTTATGATGGGAAGGAGGGAGAAAATGTCCTATGGGAGCAGCACTGGGATCCAGCCTGTGTATCAGAAAGGGCTACAGAGGACAGTCGTGGTAATGCATGTCTGCAATTCCAGCACTGAAGAAGCAGAGGCAACTTTGAAGCCAGAATGGACTACAGTGAGGCTATGTCTTCTCTTTAACACCAAACAATTAAGAAGAAACAGGGTCTAGTTTCTCTAACCAGGATTATTTTCCACTTACCTGCATTAAGACAGAGACTTCCTCAACCCCAAGAGATGTTAAAACAAAGGCCCAGAAAAACTCAACTTACCTAAAACCAAACAACATCCAAGCCCAGAGATGGGCCTGGAAGCAGCATAATAGCTAAAGGGCTTCAGTAAGAAAAGGCACGCAGGCCGAGCTGCAGCTTCCGAGCTTAGTCTTGGCTAGTGGCCAGGCCTGCTCCATACTCCCACTCATCCCCTGAGAGTCCATCACCCTGGCAACAGCTAGAGAAAGGCCCTTTTTAAATATTTATGTCTCAGAGCAGTCCAGAGGCTCGGGAAAGCTGATGTCATCCTTCTCAGCTTGCAGGTGACTGACAAGCAGGGCAGCTGGGTGGGTAAGCCAAACACCCAAGGAGAAAGATCCCTAGGGCACTAAAAGCAGTAATGGAGGTGGATGCTGTGACAGAATTTCTAAAAATAAGCCTGAAGGAAACGAAGAAACTTAAAATGTTGGGCAGTATTCTGTCCAGCCCCAGTTTTTCATATTTAAACTGTTTCTCTCAGGTTCTCATTCAGTGCGGAGAAACTACTTATGAAATAAACATGCCTTGACAAACACGCGAAGGAATGAACCGAAATGTAAATCAAGATGTTTGACTTCATTCTGAGCTTTCCTGTAAAATTCCGTGACACTCAGTGGCAGCTATCTTTTACTTGGAGACTACAGATGACTTATCAGTCTCTAAGAGAAAAACTGAAGCTAGAACTCTGGCTCAGTGTAACTAGTGGGATCTCAGCTCTTTCCCAGAGCTGACAGAACCATTCACTGTTCAGCACTTGACCAAACCTTTATTGAACTCCAGGCAGAGGCAGACTCTTGAGAATTGTAGTACAGAGGTGACACTCTGGGGGTGCAGAACAGCCCCACCCTTCAGGAGCTTGTGGACAAGTGCTAACAACAAAGATGAACACAGGCCCAGAGCTTAAAATGCCTTACCTAAAGCACATTATAGGCAGGATGACTATCTTTTCTGGGAGTCCTCTGGAAATGTCCCAAGGGCTCTCAGGCTAAAGATTCCAATAAAAGTGTAACAGTGTGGCATATACAGTAGTATGTTCCAGCACATTCTATGGGAAGTCAAGTGGAAACGAGACTGGGAATAGGACAGATGCTGAGAAGTGTTCTGACCTGGAGAGTCACACCCTGGTCTTTGGCTTTCCAAGACCTGTTTTTTTCTGTGGAGACCTGACAGTCCTAGAACTTGCTGTGTACATCAGGCTGACTTTGAACTCCACGTTCTATCCGTCTCTGTCTCTTAAGTGCTGGGATTAATAGTGTGTGCCACCATGCCTGCTGCCTTTCGGTTCTTTAAAAGCCATTTATTTACTTATTTATTCATTTATTTATTGTAAGGTAAAATGAACCCAGGCCCTCTACATGGGCAAGTGAAGTGTTCAAACACTGAGTTAAACTTCTAGCTCCTCCTACTAAAATATCTTGAGTAGGTAGTCCTGAAGCTCTGAAGAATCCTAAGTAGAAGATCCTGGCTGAATTTCTGTGGGAAAATCAGATCAAGAGGTGGGGTGAAACACAGCTGTTGAGCTCCTCTCCTGGGTTTCTATGTCCCAGGAAGTGGCCCAGGCCAGCCTCTATACAGCAGGTAGCTCCTGGTATCCAGGCTCCTTTGACAGCTGAAAAGACACAAAGTGGAAAATTAAGGCACTTGAAGCTGATGGGGGCTTCTCAAGCCTTCATCTGGTCAGGTTTCACATCTTATAACCTTCCTTGTCCATAGTTAACCTCCTTGCTGAGTTCAGCAGGCAGGTTCCTAGGCACACAGATGAGCAGGAGATAAAGGCTCACAGGCTCCGTGAGCTCTCTCTGGCAGTGAGGTTATGTCAGGTGCAGTTGGTGTCTGCTCCTTTTTGGGCTCTTTCCCACCCTTTGCCTCACCCACCTCTTCTCATCCTTTTACTAGACAGGAGAGAAAGAGGCAGAGAGATGGGGAGAGAGAGATTTCTCAGTCTCATGTCTTCCTTCTTTGAACACGACTAAGAAATAGCCATCAACCCTCCTGAACAACCACCAACCCCACTTTCTCTGGGCCCTCACTGTTATATAGACTCTGAAAAGTTCCCAGAATTCCAAATGTTACACAAACACAGAAACTATCTGTGGCTGGCAAAACCACACACACCTCTGCTAGAGCACAAAGCAAATCACAGTCAGCTGCCGTGGACAGTGTGAAGCAGCGTCACATCCCCCACCTGAGGTTAAAGTGGTAACACATAATATTTGTGTTTTTAAAGAAACCAAAATCCCAGAATTGTCACTACATTCAGGTTTTTTCTTTAACTGAACTTTATTTTATGTACATTGATGCTTTGTCTACATTTATGTCTGTGTAAAGGTACTGGATCCCCTGGATCTGTACTTACAGACAGCTGTGAGCTGCCATGTGAGTGCTAGGAAGTGAATCTGAATCCTTTGGAAGAGCAGCCATTGTTAACTTCTGAGATCCAGCCCCCATTGTTTGTTTTCAGACAAGAGTATCACTATAGCTCCATCTGGGAACTCACTATGTAGACCAGGCTTGGCCTTGAACTCAAGAGGTCTGTTGTCTGTCTCTACCTTCAAAATGCATGTTCCACCACACTCCAGCATTTCCAGCTTTCAAAATGTAATGCTTTGGTTGTCCCAAACCAAAAAGCATTGAGCTTAGAAAGGAGTAAGAAAGTTCATTCAAGGGTCCATCGAATCTGACCTTACAAAGGAGTCTGGCCCTGCCCCCAAAGTCCATGTTATCTATCTTATCCCGAGACATCAGCTGGGGCCTGATTTTATGTAAAAACCCACAGAAGTGATCCTACTTCTGAAAAAACCTTTAAAATCATGTGTGTATGTGCTTCAGGAAGTCAGAGGCGTCAGATGCCCTAGACCTGGAAGACATGAGTGCCAGGAACCAAGGCTGAGCCACCTCTCCAGCCCAGCTTCTTCTAAGAGACACTGCCTACCATACCTACCATCATTTCAGCCCAGGTCTCACTACACTGTAGCTTTGGCAGAGATCAAATGCAGATCCTTCACCTTAAAGGCGTATTCTCACTACCATGTCCAGTTTCAGCCTATAATCTTAATATATTTCTTTTCTCCCAAATCTAATCCTATGGTATGTTCTAGGAGCTGGTGAATATGCCTAATTCTCTATATTCTCACTTTTTTTGCCCCCGAGGCAGGGTTTCTCTGTGTAGCCCCGGCTGTCCTGGAACTCACTTTGTAGACCAGGCTGGCCTCGAACTCAGAATTCCACCTGTCTCTCCCTCCCAAGTGCTGGGATTAAAGGCATGCGCCACCACTATATTCTCACTTTTTATATGTTTATTCTGTGCCAGGGTGAAGGCAGGCCAAGAGAGGGCATCAAATCCTGGAGATCAGACTACAAGTGGTTGTGAGCTGCCAATCTGGGTGCTGGGAACCAAACTGAGAAAGTAGCAAGCACTCTTAAATCTTTTAAACACTTGAGTGATCTCTCCAGCTCCAAGTTTCATTTTCAATTATATTACTTCATCACAGGCAAGGAGATGTAGAACACTGTGGAATCAATCTCAGGGCTTGATGCATGAACTAGACCCAATGTTCCACCTTGATTTAAGAGACGCTGTTTCTGAGACCTGAACACAGGCTAGACTGGTTGGCTGCAAGTCCCAAGGATCAGCCTGTCTTATTTCCCCAGCATTGGGATTATAAATGCACACTATCACATGGATAAATTGATTAAACTCATATCCTTATGCTTAAGAATAGAGTTCCTTCTTTAGCTCCTTTCTAGTGCCTTCCCTCACTTAAAAAAAAAATAGGTTATATTCTAGCACATATCTTTAATCCCAGCAATCAATAGGCAAAGACAGAAGGATCTGAATTCAAAACCAGACCACTCTACATAGCTAATTCCAGGCCAGTCAGGACTTCACAGTGAGACACTCTTCTCAAACAAAAACTAAGTAGGTTGGGGTAGCAAGACAGCTCAGTGCATAAAGATGCTTGCTGCTTAACAAGAACCCACATAAGGGTGGAAGGAGAGGACCGGCCCCATAGTGGTCCTCTGACCTCCACATGCATGCCATGGTATGGCTGCCTATATACACACAGTATGGGACCAGACCTGCAGTGATACTGAGTTAGATCCCAGCCGTGTTGCACACCTAACTTCTTTAGGTCTGGACTAATAAGGCTTCCAAAGAGGTTCTCTGTGTATTAACAAGTTTTCAAATCAGACACGTGGGTTGAGGTGTGGCTCAGTCGTAGAGTTTGCGTAACATGCCCAAGACCTGGAACAGTGCAAGTGGGGCATTCACACAAGACCCTAGAACAGTGCAAGTGGGGCATTCACATAAGACCCTAGGACAGTGAAGTAGGGCATTCACACAAGACCCTAGAACAGTGCAAGTGGGGCATTCACACAAGACCCTAGGACAGTGCAAGTGGGGCATTCACACAAGACCCGAGGACAGTGAAGTGGGGCATTCACACAAGACCCTAGGACAGTGAAGTGGGGCATTCACACAAGACCCGAGGACAGTGAAGTGGGGCATTCACAAAAGACCCTAGGACAGTGCAAGTGGGGCATTCACACAAGACCCGAGGACAGTGAAGTGGGGCATTCACACAAGACCCTAGGACAGTGAAGTGGGGCATTCACACAAGACCCTAGGACAGTGAAGTGGGGCATTCACACAAGACCCCAGGACAGTGCAAGTGGGGCATTCACACAAGGTCTGGATGCCTGCCTCCCCTTGAACCTGCCTCACACTACTTCTGCTCAGTTCATCGTTCCACATCCTTTCTCCAAACCATCTCCCAAGACCCTGGGGCTCAAACAAGTTTTCCTTTAGGTATTCTTTTCCTTTCTTTTTCTTTCCTTTCCTTTCCTTTTCTCTTTTTTTTGGTTTTCTGAGACAGGGTTTCTCTGTATAGCTCTGGCTGTCCTGGAACTCACTCTGTAGACCAGGCTGGCCTTGAACTCAGAAATCCGCCTGCCTCTGCCTCCCAAGTGCTGGGATCAAAGGTGTGCACCACCATTGCCCAGTGGCAGTATACTTTCAATAGAGTGGTTTTTGTTTTGAAACCTATCACAATATAAATTCCTGAGTAATTCAGACACATTGAAGAAACCATGAAAGAATTCCCAGAATGGAAGAGTTCCAAGGAAGGACAGCTCAGACCTGAAATGATGTGGGTTCAGAGTTCTCTGCGCAGTGTCTACTTCTCAAAACAGACTGTGAGCTCCATGAAGGGAAGGACCTAGGTCCATTACTGATCACTTAATCCCCAGTGACTAACACATAGTGGGTGCTCTAACTTGTAATAATTAATATGTATTTACAAAAATTAAAAGGACTATTTATACCCATTTCTGGCAAAGCTTATTAAGAACCCTATGGCGGCTAGTGATGTGGCTATTGGCAGAGCACTTACATACATAACACATACAAAGCCTTAGTTTCAGTTACATGAAGTGAGAGTGGACTGGCTGGTTCTGTGTGTCAACTTGACTCAAGCTGGAGTTATCATAGAGAAAGGAGCTTCAGTTGAGGAGATGCCTCCATGAGATCCAGCTGTAAGGCATTTTCTCAATTGGTGATCAAGAGTGGGCGGGTCCATTGTGGGTGGTGCCATCCCTGGGCTGGTGGTCCTGGGTTCTATAAGAAAGCAAGCTGAGCAAGGCAGGGGAAGCAAGCCAGTAAAAAATATCCCTCCATGGCCTCTGCATCAGCCCCTGCTTCCTGACCTGCTTGACTTCCAGTCCTGACTTCCTTTGGTGATGAACAGCAGTGTGGAAGTGTAAGCTGAATAAACCCTTTCCTCCACAACTTGCATCTTGGTCATGATGTTTGTGCAGGAATAGAAGCCCTGACTAAGACAGAGAGGGTACTGATGTACGCAAGGAATGTTAGCGCTCAGAGGTGAAGACAGGAGGACCAAAAGCTTAGTGTCTTCATCACTGCACAGTTGAGTTCAAGGCCAGCCTTTGCTGCAATTAATTAATAAATTAGTAAATAAATAAATAAAGTAAGTACGTACGTACGTAAGTCTTATCAGAGTACAGGGTATTTTTCTGCTATTTCCCCCTTGCCCTCAGTGCTACAGTGGAACCCAAAGCCTTACACATCCTATCCATTACCACTGACTCTACTGTTAGCCCTGTTTCTTCCTCAGAGACTGCTGCTTCCCACATTCTTCCTTCAAAGACCTGGACAATGGAAACGCTCACCTTACATCTAAACTGCTGAAGTCAGAAGAACCTAGAAACTATGTTCTACATCTAATCCCAAACTTGTCTACTTCAAGCTTCACATACATCATAGTATCAGGGAAGGGATGGGCACACCCTGATGGACAAGCCCAACTCTAAAGGCTAACTTATCTTAATACAATATTAAACCTAAATTATACCCAATTTCCTGCTTTTATTTACTGACTCATTCTGTTGAATGGCCTGTGGCTCACTGCACAGAGACACCTCAAATGATCTGATTTTTCTAGAGACCCACAATTTGCATAGGGCCTTCTTGAGGCAGGAAGCTCCTTAAATCTAGGGGGGTTTGTCTGTCTGACACCTGAGAACTCTACTTGTCCACTTCCTGCTTGGGATGCAGACAAAGGCAGTCACTGTAGCACAGGATGGATGGTACACTTATGGTCAAGCAATGCCAAAACTGAGCTGGAGAGATGGTGAAGTAGTTAAGAGCACTCCCTGCTTTTAGAAAACCAGGGTTTGGTTCCCAGCACTCACATGGAGGAGCACAATGGTCTTGTTAGTCCAGCCTTCCCAGTCCCAGAATCTTCAACACCCTCTTCTGACCTCCACAGACACCAGACCATCACACAGGGTTCAGAAATTTATCTGCTTGTGAAACACCCAAATACAGAAAATAAGCCTTTAAAATAAATAAATACCCAGGCATGGTGGCATGTGCCTGTAACCCCAGCACTTGGGAAGCAGAGGCAGGTCAATCTTTGTAAAGTTTGAGGCCAGCTAGTGATACAGTCACACTCTATCATAACAAACAACTCAGAAATTTTGGAGAAAATTTTGTTTAAAACAAGGTTTCTTTATGCAGCCTAGGCTAACCTTTATCCAACTATATAATAAATACTCTTGAAATGTTTCATCTACACCTCTGCTTCTTGGAGTGCTGGAATCACAGGCATGTACCACCATGCATGGCTGTTAAGAGTCCACACGTATACATTCTTTCTACCTACAAAATCCAACTTCCTGCCAGACACCAGTCTAGTCAGTAAGCCAGTAAAGGCTGGCCTTTATCTCCTGCTTCTGTCTGCTGAGTGAGTGCTAGGGATTACAGCTAGGAGAAAACACACAGCCTTTCTCCTGTAGGAGACTGCTATAGGAGAATGTATATCTGGCCAGCCCAAGAGATGGAAAACTGCTAATTGGACCCAACTAGTCCAGGGTGCAGTGCTTACCACCACAGCACTTCTCTGCTAAAGGGCCTAGCAAAGAGTCCCTTTTCTCTAGCCCTGAAAACAGAAGAAGGGTAATTAGGCAGTGTAGTGACTTCCTCCCCTCCCCCCAGCAGCTGCTGTCTCACACAGCTGTTTCTAGCCTGTCGATTCCATGTTATTAAATATTCATTAGATGTGTGCTAGCTCTGAGCATGCAATGACTATTAATCTGAAACCTAAGAGTGCATGTGAGTCTACAGAGGCCATAAATTCGTAAGAATTCAAATCTTTTAACTACAGAAATCAGAAGCATGAGTTCTAAACACCATAGTTTGGAGCACCTTTCAGTAAACTGATCTTGTGGTTAACCAAACAAATTACAAGAATCCAGAAGGCAACAGTTAAGTATGAGTCTAAGACCTGAATTTGGATTTTAGCTCTCCAATGCTGTGATTCTCTAAATCACTGCACATTAGAAGAATGCCTGACTAGCATAGTGTGGGCAGCCACATACCAGCAAACATCCTAGCATCACATGGTGAACTGTGAGCTAAACGGGATGCTGGTATGGCACGCTCAGCAATTAACACTGAGAACTGAAGATAGATAAATTGGCTAGGTATAGTGGCACATGTACTCAGGAGTCAGAAGCAGGTGGATCTCTTTTGAGTTCAAGGCTAGCCTGGTCACAGTGAATTCCAGGACAGCCAAAGCTACATAGAGATCCTGCCCCCCAACCCGACCCCAAATCCCTTGTGAGTTTCTGTTAAATAAAAGTGCCAGGTGTGGGAAGCACATATCTATTCATACAGCACAGGAGGCAGGGGCAGGCAATTCTCTATAAATGAGGGTAGCCTGGTCTACTTAGTGAGTTCTATGTAAGACCCAAGTTCAAATAATAAAGAGATGGTTATCTCAATCAACAGTCCTTAAAGAGCTTTGAATGGGAGGTGGGGATGAGGATCAGAAGTTCGAGGTCACCCTGAGATACACTGAGAATAGTTTTGGCTTTGTAAAGCATAGATGATTAAGGAGACTATAAACATACCTAGCCCAAACACCTGATATGAGAGCAATGATTCCCCTTCCTGTAGTACAGGAACCAAAAGGACATCAGGCAACAAGTCCAGCTGTGGGGAGAGGACCTATCCATCCCTGTTATTCTCCAGTACACAAGTGGTACCACTTTAAGGTCTTCCCCCTACTTTGCTAGCACAATTGTCCAACATAGGCGTGGCTCTAAAAACTCTCAGTCCTACACCTTAAACTTTTTTCTTAAATTTCAACTTTTAAAAATTAGCCCTTCTACTGGGCATTGGCGGCGCACGCCTTTAATCCCAGCACTTGAGAGGCAGAAGCAGGCGGATTTCTGAGTTCAAGGCCAGCCTGGCCTACAGAGTGAGTTCCAGGTCAGCCAAGGCTATACAGAGAAACCCTGTCTCGAAAAGACAAAAAAAAAAAAAAAAAAAAAAAAAAAAAAAAAAAAAAAAAAAAAAAAAAAAAAAACCAACAACAACAACAAAAAAAACCCAAAAAGCCCTAACCACCTATTCTTGTATTACAGCTAGTATCTATACAGCTGTACAGTGACTCTACCAACTGAGCTATATCCCCTAGCCCTTGTTCTATACAGATTTGCTCATTCTGTTACAATAATGCTGCGAAGGTGCAACTATCTGCAAAATGGAGACTTGGACAAATAACTCAAGAGTTCTATACACTTGCTTTGGAGGGGGCTGGAGAGATGGCTCAGCAGTTAAGGGCAGTCGGTCTTCCAGAGGACCTGTATTCAATTCCCAGCACCCACATGGCAGCTCACAACTGTCTATAACTCTGGTTCCGCAACCTCACACACACACATAATCACCAATGCGCATAATTCCTTATGAATTTAAGTTTCACCCTCTCCCTTACACTCCTGAGGCCCCTCAGCAGCTCCAGGATTTCTAGCCTGTGTAGTAGCAGAATATTATAACTATATAGGCCTTGCTCTCTCCAGTTAGACCAAGTTTCTTGAGGGCAGAGATGATAAAATGATGAAGACCTGTGATTCAGCTGCACAAACTTAAGGGCTCACGTTTCAGCAAGTATTTATAACGACCTGGAAGAGGAGTCTCCTTCCAGGAAAAAGAATGGCAATGGGTTCTCCAAAATGGCTTTAGCTAGCAGGTCAAAGTCCTTCCAAATGCAGTACACATTTGTGACTGATCAGTCTAAAAATCACGCCGCCTGAAAATCTCACCTGTGCACATAACTGTGTGACTTTGGCTGCTACTGGCATTTTCTGGGGTTAAAGTTGTGTTATATAAAAATGATGAAGCTGGTAAACTCAGTGGTAAAGGCAAATGTCTGCAGACGAGCCTGCTGACAAGGTCCTGGTTCAATCCCAGGAACTCATGTAGGTGGGAGAACCAACTCTACAGAGTTGTCCCAAGGCCTCCACATACATACAGTAGTGACTAAGGCCTCCCTACCCAAATGTCGTATCTGATGTAAAAGGAACAACTCTGCTACTTTGACAGCAGGTTTTTGTTTTATTCTTCCCTGAGACAGGTTTCTCTGTGTAGCTCAGCTGTCCTGGAATTTGCTCTGAATAGGCTGGCCTTGAACTCTTAGATCCTCCTGCCTCTGCCTCCCAAGTACTGCTACTACCACCCAGCTTGCCATCTTTACTGTACATCTTTAAAAAACAGCCTCTGAAAGAATACTGAATACAGTCATTGTCTTATAGAAGCAGTTGTTCCAGAGAGTGGAGCCTTGACATGTAACAGTCTTGGTATGTTATACTCTCAACTTGCTACAGAAGCAATATAAATTATCTCAGCACTCCCACTACCGGCTGTAAATATGGGTAGACACAGTAGACATTCAATTTGAGTAATCTTCTTCATTAGCCTACTTTTGTTCTTGGGACCAAGCTTTGTGGGCTCCAAAACCTGTAAGCCAAGCATCTTTTACTATGTCAATCTCCCACCAACTCTATTTGCTAGGCTCAGATCTATCCTCCTCTCCCACATGAGAGAAGCCTGAGTTTTAACTGGATGCTGTTCTTTTTCAACCAGAAAACAGTCTGACCTGGCTGTATGGTGTCACCACAATAGCCTAGCAGCTCCGAATGCACCTTCACTCTTACCTGGAGCATTGGGTAGCACTGAGGACAATTGTTCTTCTTTCACTACTCACTACTTCACTCTCACCATCTGCCTTTCCTAGCTGCAGAAACAAATTGTTTTGGAAAAAAAGACAGCTCTAGGTTCATCAGGCTCCATGTCCATTCCTCTATCCCTTCCTGTTCACTCTTTGAAGACAGTGTCTCACATAGCAAAGGCTGGCTTCAACTTGCTTTGTAGGCTAAGGGTTTGAACTTCTGATCTTCCTGCCTCCTCTTCCTGAGTGGGAATCACAGGTGTTCCTTCTACCACACAATTTCTCTTCAGTGTGAGAAATACCATTTCCTTATACACTTTGACTATAGGGTTAACATGGTACAATCTACCAACAATCAACTTTTACTTCTTATAGCCTTATGAAGTTGCTTGACTTCATTGCTTCTGTAGAGTAATTACTACATAGTTGTCCTTTTCTGACATAAAATTCCCTTTCCTAATAATATTAACTCATCCTTCCTCCCTCTTTTGTGGTTTAGACAAAGTTCCAGTCTACAGTCCAGGCTAGTCTTGAACGAGTGTCATTTCCCATGCCTTAAGACTCTTGAGGACTGAGGTGACATTCTGAACAACTACACCAGACTAAATTTCATTTTTGAGGAATTAGTTCTTCCTGACACAGAGTATTGAAGTGAGGGCTTTAAGCTGACTAGAGAATTCTGTCTGGTATTTCTTCTATGGAACTTGTTTAATAGAAAAGAGAAGCCAAATACAGGCAAGAGCTTACCTTTCTAGTAATCCTGACTAGGAAGTGACTCCCAGACCCCAGCCTGCTCACTCTCTTGTACCCACTATGATTCCCAAACCAGATTTTCGTTTTTCTTTTTTTAAAAAAAAAAAAGATTTATTTATTTTATGTTTCTGAGTACAATTATAGCTGTCTTCAGACACACCAGAAGAGGGCGTCAGATCCCATTACAGATGGTTGTAAGCCACCATGTGGTTGCTGGGAATTGAACTCAGGTCCTCTGGAAGAGCAGTCAATGGTCTTAACCACTGAGCCATCCCCTCCAGCCCCCAAACCAGA